>NC_035440.2:44656558-44896353 GCF_002127325.2 Helianthus annuus
TTCCATGTATCTCGACCCATAACCACTCCAGCATCCCAGATAGCAAGTTCCAACAACATGTACCTAAAGGCCTGCAAGCATGCAGAAAAGTGTATCAGACAACGCTGGTGAGTTCACTGATTTGTTAAACCGTTTGTTACCAATTACTGATTCATGTTATGTTATGTTGTGTTATGTTGACAATAACTCGATACCGCAGACGGCCCTTTTTGCCCTTCTCCAATGCTCAATCAAACATTGGTCATGATTTAAAGTTATTAGTTCACGCCCGTCCTATCCAGGTACGTCGTGAGGGTGCCAAACCTAATAGCGCTATCAACTAATAACCTCGTTGCCCTACAAGCAACAACCCGGTAGTTTGATGGGACTTAAGTGATAGAATGTGAGTGTATTATCCAACATCAACGTTTACTGAAAACCGATGCATATCCCCTGCAAGGATATGCGTTTGTGAAATCTGCCTCACATCCCCTACAAGGATGTGGGTATTTGAAAACAGCCTCATATCCCCTTCAAGGATATGGGTTTACGGAAATCCGTTTACGAGTTTTGTCAGTTGGATTGTCCCCACTTAACGCATGCTTGTTTTGAGAGAAGTGAACTCACCTTGGTTTGCTCGGTATGACTAGTTACTTGCTCCCACTTAATCAGTCAAAGCCTATGATGTTCAGGTACACGTAATCAGTTTACATTCACGTTGTTCACATATATCACGTATCCAACATACACGTTATGCGAGTAGCATACAAGTAAGACACACGTGCTTATACAAGTTGTAACTGTTAATCATGCAATCCATTGATCTATAACGTTTGTCATAAAGTCACACCACAAGTGTTTTGTTCCCAAACAAGTCTACCTCCCATGTTCATGACATATATCAACATTCATAGATGTATTGTTTATGCATACGGGTTAAGTCAAGTTCCTCTTCTGATTAACATTATTTCCATGCAACCGATAGACTTTTATAATCCAACTACCCAATTTACAACAGTTTCGTTCAATGTCATATACCTCATACAGTTTCATTTGATATCATACACACCATACAGTTCATTAGATATCATACATTATACAGTTCATTAGATATCATACATTATACAGTTCATTAGATATCATACATTATACAGTTCATTGGATATCATACATTATACAGTTCATTAGATATCATATATCATACAGTTTATGGGGTGCTCCTCGGCGAAAGATCCTTCGACGAAAGACTTTGTCATGGCGAAAGAGGTGGTGGTGAAATACTATGTTTCGTTGGATTAAAGTGTGTGACGAAATACTAAGTTTCGTCGGATTTAAGTGTGTGACGAAACACTGTGTTTCGTCAGTTTGAGGTGTGTGACGAAATACTAAGTTTCGTCGGAAGTAACATCAGATAGTTGTTGTGCACCTACAAACCCTAATGTCCTACTGCTTCAACGCATCAACTTAATCATCGTCATCATGCTTACACACATTGGTGAACATATAATAGTCAATTATCCAATCAATTCAAGTAACGTAATCCTTCATATGGTCTCAACAACAATACAAGATCACATTCAATATACTAGTATTCCACAATTTACAGAATTTTCATCACTCGCATTCATATATACGAAACATGTATTGATCTACCAAGAAATCATATAACGATTAAACAGTGATGTAAACTAACCGAGGTACAGGATGGAGGTAGGATTGCTCGAGCAGGAGAGGCTTCGAGGGAGGGAAAGGGGTTGCCATCGATCACCAAGGGATTAGGGTTAGGTAGTTTGCGTTTTACTGATTTGCAAACATCAGGGAACCGTACATATTTGTGTGTGTGCGCATCCTAATTTAGTTAGGGTTGGGCTCAGTTGGGCCATGTGAAGTCTGGGCCAAAGACCCATAGCAACAGTGTATTACCCAATGCTCACTCACATTCACTTACGAATCTCTCAAATAAAACTTAACGAATTTAACATACGTGCAAACATGAATTAGGTGTAAAACAGGTCGTTACAGTAGTGGTTCAGGACGGGTCGTTACAGTAGCCTTCTCGCAGAGAAGTCAGGCTCTATCCTGAGCCCACCGGGATTTTCGTCCCACCGTATATTATGCTAGAGAGTTCTACTCTTGTGGTGGCACAACGACTGTCAAGTGGCAGTCGGAGTTATGGTTTCCCGGGGGAATGTCCAAACCAAACTCTAAAGTTAGCGTGGGCTCGATTAAGACTACATAGTTTGGTCGGAGGGGCAACGGGGCTATTCAATTTGGGGAGTGCGGTTGCCAAATTCAACAAAGTCGCCGGTTAAAAAAAATAGAATATATTTAAATATTATATAATAAAAAAGATTTAAAATTTCGGAAATTTCATAGAAATTTGAAATGAACGAACACCCTTAACGTCATTTCCAGTTTTCCACCACTCCACACCGTTTCCTCCAACCTCACTCTTCACTGTAACAAACTGTTATTTGCCGGAATATTCCCCCTCTTCACCGTAACAG
Source organism: Helianthus annuus (assembly GCF_002127325.2). Classification (NCBI taxonomy): domain Eukaryota; kingdom Viridiplantae; phylum Streptophyta; class Magnoliopsida; order Asterales; family Asteraceae; genus Helianthus; species Helianthus annuus. The sequence goes on from NC_035440.2 coordinate 44,659,045, forward strand.
ACTCTGTTTTTTGACGGAAGATTCCTCCCTCTTCACCGTAACCGCCTGTGTTTTTTCTCACTCTTCTCTGTAACCGCCTCACTCGCCTGAAAAATCCTCACTCTTCACTGTAACCAAGTGTGTTTCTCGCCGGAAAAAACGTCACTCTTCACTATAACATAACCGAGTGTGTTTCTCGCCGGAAAATCCTTAAACGCCATTTTTTAGTAAGTTTTTTTACTTCAATTCGTTGTCTGTAATGTGTATTTCTTCGTAGAAATGATTTTGTTGACAATCTGCTTGAATCTCTTCTTTAGTTTTCATGTAAGGATTTCGTTAATAATGTTATAGCTGTAGTTAGATTTCGTTTGGAAGTTGGAATCGCCATCAACAATGGCGTAAGGTCAAGTTTACGGACGTAAAAATAAATTCAAATCGCGTTTAGTTTTGTGTACGGATCCACTTGTTCGTGTTTGATTATTGCTTTTAAGAGTGATTACGAGGAATTTAGTGCGTAAATCGTGTCCAACAGTCATAGTAAATAACTCATCATTAACCGTTATGTTGATGATTTAATTAATTGTTTAATTGCACATACATGATACATGCAAACCTGTAGGTTTTCTTATGTTAAGTTTAACTTTAATTTTTTAAGATCTGATGTGCATTTGATTTGTTTTGAACTTGTTAAACCTAGAATTGAAGGTTTGGATTGAACAATGGAGATGACATCTCAGTCTGTGATTTCTAGAAAGCGACCGTTAGACGGTTCAAATGGTTGTAAGGATGAGGAACTCAGAAAATATAGAAATTTGGTTCCAGCGGTTCGCGACTTTCCTCCTGGTTGTGGAAGAAACGAAGCTGAAAGAAAGCCGTTGAAGATGTTAACAAAGGCTAACTCAGATCTAGGAAAGATGACTTCTGTTGGAGATGATAAGATTCTGGACTCGAATCGTGTCGAAAATCATAAATTCAGTAGCTCAAAACCGTTAGAATCAGGGAGAAACAAGTCTTATGTTGTCTCAAGGCCAGCTGGAAAGGTTAAGTACTGGGATCCTGCTTGCACAGAGGCTGGTTATGACCAAAAACCGAAAGTCACCGTCACTCATGGACCACAGAAGAAGGTTATTAACAATTTCAACAACGTTGACTCGAATGTTAAGAAGATGACTCCAGATGACATGGATGAGTTGGTTAACTCTCGCCCTGTTGAGAATAGTAAACTCAAAAATTTTGTACCGAAAGAACTGGAGAGGAGCAAAACGTATTTGGGCTCAAGATCAGGGGCTAAAGTGAAATATTGGGACCCTATGTGTGAAGAAGTCAAGAAATCAGAAGACACAACCACTGTTGTATCGCTAAAGGAAAACACTAGACGCGAAAAGATAAAAGAAGTGTTGGACGTTTTTGATCAGGTTTACGAACCTTTTTACCAAGAGAACAGAAGGAAGCCAAAGAGTGAAAAGATTCCTTCGTGGAGAATTCCTACGGAAGCTGCAAAAATCGTTAAACAAAAGCTGAAATGGATGGATCCGGGAAAGGTAGTAGGATCCGTATGTGGTGTTCAAATTGGAGATAAGTTTAAATACAGGGCACTGCTTAAGATGGTTGGTCTTCACAGTCAACCACAATCAGGCATTGATTTTGCCAACATTGAAGGAAAGAATCTGGCGATAAGCGTTGTGGATTCTCAGCGTTATTCGAATGTAAGTGGATCTAGTGATACGCTTATCTATTCTGGTCAAGGCGGGCATGGTTTGTTCGGGAGTAAATCGCCACCGAAAGATCAACAGCTTGTGAGTGGGAATATGGCTATGAAGAATAGTATGGATAAGAAATCACCGGTTCGGGTGATAAGGAAAGTTGCCTCGTTTGGGAAGGATGTGTTTGTGTATGATGGTTTGTACACTGTGGACCGTTACACAGACGATAAAAATGCAAAAGGAAATATTGAGTTCAAATTTCATCTTAAGAGAGTACCTGGGCAGCCTTCGCTTCACAGTATGCTAAAATGGTAGTAGACTAGTAGGTGAGGTCACTTGCATCAATATCATATATGCACCTTTATGATGTTGTTTGATGAAATGCACTTAGATATGTCTATACATCTTGTAATAAGTAGTCATGCATCAGAATCTTATAAGGGGTAGCTTCGTTTCCTAACAATGAAATATTGAATCTCTTTTTATGCATGTAAATCCTTTTAACTTCGGGTGACATGGGTAACATCTATCGAATCTCTTGAAATCGTTCATGCTCCGTTTTCTCTCATGTTGTCTCTGCGCCGCCTCCACAAAACTGAAAGTAAACACTAGCTAGAGCGATTTTGAAAGCCTACGGGCAGAAGGTTACATGCTGTTGTTGGGAGTATCAAGAGTTAAATTTGTATCACAACTCCTGTTGTATCTGGTGAACGTACCCCTTCTACTAAATTAGTCACATCATCTCTTTACTTTTACTCATAACAAGTGCGTTCAACATAAAGGAGCACATTTAGCCTTACCCAATAAGTATAAGCAATATGTTTTTGATTGTGGAAGCTAGTGACGCGACACGGTGACGTGAAGCGTCTTACTTTTGAACGATGAAGGAATAAACTAAAACACATTAATTTATATGTAATTATTGACCGATGAAGGACGAAGAAACTAAAACACATTAATTTATATGTAATTATCTTAAGTAATTTAATTTATCATTGCGAAGAGTGATTTTGGTTGTCGGTCCCTGGATTTTGAACGGACCAGAATTCATTTTATCACACAAAACGAAAGGCTTATAAAACATCATAGTTTATGGTATATTAAAACTTTACAAAAGTAAACTTGAGTCGGTGACTAATTGCGTATAGATGCTTAGCACAGTAAAGCACGTACTAAAACTAGACAAATTTTTATAGTCGGGCAATAGTTAAGACTTTAAATAATCACAATAAAGCACATACTAAAATTGGACAACTTTTTTTTAGTCGAGCAATAGTTAAAAGACTTTAAAAACATTTACTTTATCAAACAACATTTATAGCTTTTAACAAAATCTTCATAAGAGCATTCACATTAGAATCTCTCTTTTTTAAACTAAATTTCATAAACAAGTTTTGATCAAAGTTATGCTGGTGTTACATCTAAATTAACTGCTGGTGTTACAGTATTGATCAAAGTTCCAAACATACTCATGTTAACCCAAACAAGTTTTGATCCGTCACCCGCAGTCCTAACCCATTCAGTTTACAGATCAACAGTTTGGTGTATGTAATGGGCCGATTTCTAGCTACTTGCTAGTGTCTTGACTGACTTTGAGTTGGAATGAAATGATTTCGCTGTTCAAAAAAAAAAAAAAAAAAAAGTTTACAGATCGACAAGATATTTATCTTGGTTTTGATAAAACAATAAGAAAAAATTCTCCAATTTTACTTGTATGCTTTTTGCTATAATTCCCTATACTAAATAATCTTCATTTTTTCACTTTGTTCATACACCAATCTGATTGATACTCAGATAAATCTTCCATCAATTGATAATGCCATCTAGTAAAACACTATGTAGTCATTATACAATGACCGGTCTCAAACCGTTTATACAAATGGTTGTAACAACCCGTCAGTTTACACCAACCGGACAAACAAACATAAACCCGTATGATTACTTGTTCAAGCAAGACGACCCGCCAGATCATTCAAACTATTAACAATCGTGATACATTATACGCACAAGAGATTATAATTATAAACTTCAAACAAACTAAGATTATTTACCAAAACCCCTTGATTATTAATTAGCCATAGCAACGGATAGGGTCGTTGCAACCTTTCTCAGTAGACTGCCTGAACCCGAATCGACCTCCCTTTGCAAGATACTGCTGGTGGTACTCTTCTGCCCTGTAGAACTTCTTCGCCGGCAGGATCTCTGTCACAATTTTCCGGTTCAGTTTATTCTGGTGCTTCTCCATTGATTCTATTGCTGCTTTCTCTTGCTCTGGTGTGTAGAAGTATATCCCAGATCGATATTGTGTTCCAACATCATTCCCCTATCCATATCAACAATCGACATATTAGAATTCACAAGTTCATCAAGAATTTTCAATGTAAAACTATGCAGTTAATATCGGTCATATTGGTCCCTTAGTAAAATATCGGTGTCAAATATCGGTCAAAATGTCGGTACCGATATTAACGGCGATATTGACCGATATAACCGATATATCACCGATATTTGACTGATATAACCGATATATCTCTGATATATCACTGAATTATTGTTGGTGTTAAATTGCTATTTATATAAATTCTGCATTATATTAAAATTACCGATATCCCACAGATATCTCACCGAGATAACCTATATTTCAAATATCGGTCATTGACCGATATCCGACATTTTACCGCATTAACTGCATAGCTGTAAAACGATCCATTTGGGGTATAGATTTAGTGTGTTATTGTTCATAATAGTTAGAAATAGGTTTTTGTTCAATTGTAACAGGTCTAGAAATCTAGATCTACCAGATTGCATCGAATACGAACATTGACTAAATGCAACTGTGAGAGAAAGGCTGTTCATATCGCTCGCTCTAAAAGAGTCTGAAAATCAGCTGGTTCACAAACGAAGCCAGCTCGGCTCGCATCATTTATAAACCAACCCGAGCTCGGTTCAGATCATTTAAAAACCAAGCCAGCTCAACTGGGGCGCTCATTCACAAACCAATCAGAACTGGCTGGGCTCGGCTGGCTCGTGAAGATCCCTAATTGTGAGAACTGATAATTCCAACTACGGAAAGTGAGACTACCGAAAATTCAACATCATTTACAAACCAAGCTGAGCTCGGTTCAACTCATTTACAAACTGAGCCAGCTTGCCTGACCTCGTTTACAGACCTCCGGAGCTCAAGCAGACCTGGCTCAGCCCACTTGTGAACACCCTTAATTGTCAGAATCAAGCCAGCCCGACTCGGATCACTAATAAACCAAGCCAAGCTAAGCTAGGTTCGGCTGGTCAACAGCCTTAAATTTGTCAGAACTGATAATTCAACTATAAAATTAATCACTAAAAAGTAAGAACGCCCTAAAACTCATTAGCAATTTAATCTAAATCCTCATTTTATTTCACATATTTGGCATAATAATTAATAATAAACCCCAAATTCATCAACAACTTAATCTCAATCCTCATTTTATTGTATAAAAAACCCTAAAATTCAACAATTTTATCTAAACCCTAATCTCTAAAATCCACCAGAGCAAAACCACAAACACAACAAATTACCTGACGATTAAGAGTGGTAGGATCATGCCTCTCCCAAAAACAATCAAGCAAAGACTCATAACTACACTCCTTGGGGTCAAACTGAACCCGAACAACCTCCGAATGGTTAGTAGTACCCGAACAAATATCATTATAAGTCGGATTATCCGTAAACCCTTGGGTATACCCCACTTCCGTTTTCGTAACACCCGGAACCCTCTGGAACGCTAACTCCACGCCCCAAAAACAACCCGCACCGAACTGTGCGAACTGTTGACCCGGGGCCGGAACGTCGTCGTCTGGGCCCTGTGCGATTGATGACTGCTGGTCCATGGAGGATACGGCGGGGGTGCGTGTACCGAACCCTAGCTTCCCTAGCCAGTTCATTATTTTTGGAGTGGTGGATGAGTGGCGGAGGGTTACGGGTTTGGTGGTTGTTAAGGGGAAGGGGGTGGGTTTGGGGTGGTGGTGGTGGAGGGAGGAGACGGTGAGGAGAGGGAGGGAGACGGCGGAGAGAGTGGTGGCGGTGGTGGTGGTGGTTTTGAGGAGGAGCATTTTAAAGGGGTGTGACGTGTTTGGATTTAAAGGGTTATCTTTTTTATGAACGAAGAGAAGTTTCGTGACAAATGTAGTTGTAGTGTCCAATGGCAAAACCATAACTACATTTAACATTTTTTCGAATTATTATTTTTTATTTTTATTTTTATTTTTATTTTATTTGTATCAAAATGAATGAATGGTTCTAATATGGCAAGAGTTGTTCCACGTCAACAAACTTATGATATATTCTTATAATTCTAAGCTACAAACCAGATTCGTAAAAATGGCTCAGTTAAGTATTCAGGTTCACTCATCGATATGTTCTACTTAGTATCCAGATTGGATGGGGTTGCAAACGAGCTAAGCTATTTGAGATCGGATGAAAAAAAAACCTCAAAACGAGTCGTGCTAAAACAAGCTCAAGTTCAAACCTGAGCATAAAGGCAAGTTTGTTTAGTAAACGAGCTCGAGCCGGCTCGCAAGCCTAATCGAGTTCACAGTTTATGTAACTTTTAATTAATATTTTAAATATATACAATTACTATTTATAAAACTATGAAAAAATAACTGAATTATATATAAAAATAATAATTGTAATTAATTAAAAAACAATAAATGAGCTAAGCTCGAGCTTGAAAAACTACGTACAATCCGAATTCAAGCTTTAGAAACAAAGATCAAATCGAGCCAAGCTCGAAGTTTCATAACTTATACGAGATCAAGCTCGGCTCAACTCGTTTGCACCCAGTGGTGCAACTTAGAGGAGGCCGGACTGGGCCTCGGGCCGTGCGGTTTTTTTCGCCCAGTAGTTTTAAATTTCAAGTTTTCAAGAATTTTTTTAAATGTGTATTGGTTCAACCCAGACTAATTTTATCTCTAAAAAACATCAGCCCGTGCTGAGTTTTAAGTTAAGATCTGCCACTGTTTGCATCTTAATTTTAGATTACTCATAGAATCCTATGAAAGTTTGTGTTGTTAAGTTAGGAAGTATAATGAATTCTAAAACACCATAGAATCACTATGAAAGTTTGTTTTCTTAAGTTAAAATAAAATATTTATGAAGTATAATGTATTTTAAAACACCATGGATGAAACTCAACTTATTTGACATATTTTTGTTTTTGTATATTTTACTGATTTTATCATTAAAACTTTAGAGCAAATAGAAATTAAAGAAATTACGAATAAATGAAAATAAAACGTGTGTATAATTAGAGATATGAAAGGATTATATTGCAAATCCAAATAGATTTTCGCAGAATAAAGAATATTACATGTTGAAACTGAAAGGGTATGGGCCATGGAGAATGGATGAACAAAAAGAGTAACACGTGTACATGAATAAGATAGGGGTAGGGATGGACTATATCTTTGCGGGACGTGTTGCTCGTAATTTCCCTGAATTTTGGTCTCCATTCTCCACTAATAAATAACGAGTACGCGGTAGGGAGTTTCGTTTTAGATTATTTTGTTTTTATTAATTTAAGCATCTACGTAATATATATTTTTTTACTAAAGGTCTAAACCTCCCATTAAAACTAAAACTTTTCTATGAAAAGACAAAGGAGGAAAAGGTCTTAACTTGGGAAAAGTTAGAGAAGACGTGGGTAGTTTCTTATAAAATAAAATAAATGTTTTTATATAAAGTCAACTAGCTAGAAATCTTTGAGCCCACGCATTCAAATGTTTCAAACAATTTTTTAAAACATCAAAATGGGTATGTATTGGTGAACAAGTTTATAAGATCATATATGTATTGTGGTTCTCATAGCATCAACGATTTCAAATCTGGACCCTCCGGTTAAGGAGAACACAACGCTAAGGGGTATCAAACCGTACAAACGTAGCATAAGTGAAAACGTGTAAAGATCTTATCATCATACTCAATTAAACAAAATGAATATACGATAAAAGTATCACCTCTATGTACAACACTACAACTTATAACAAACTAACTCACCACACCAGTGTAACTAACTTAACAAACGTACATGACTCGACTAACTATATACAAACTAATATCCCCCCCCCCCTCCTCCCTTCAAGCTGAACGTACTTCATCAACGTGAAGTTTGGAAGTTGAAGTGTCGAAACAAACAGAAAACAACCCTTTGGTCAATAAATCGGCAATCTGAACAGCAGTAGCACATAGCATACACATAATCTAAGTCAAAACCATATCTTAGATGAAACGCAAGTCAATCTCTAGATATTTCGTTCACTGATGAAACACTAGATTGATAGCAAGATAAGTTGCTCCAATGTTATCACACCAAAGAGTCGGTGGACATGACAAAGAAATATGCAACTCCTGCAAAACTGATGTAATCCACTGAATCTCTACAGTAGTATAGTATGACCAAGAACACAATACTCAGCCTCTATGCTAGATTGAGCAACAATGTGTTGTTTTTTAGAGCTCTAACTAATAAGGTTGGTGTAACGCTCTGCTTTTTCATACTTTCCATAATTAGAAACGGTTGTTTGTATTTCTTTTTTTGAAAGTCTTGTATTCTTATAATCGTCCTTTCGTTGTAATCGTTGTAAAATCCGAGACTTGAATCATAAATAAAATTCGTATATCTTTAAATTCGTGTTATACATATTCATACTTGTTCATACGTTTGAATTCATGAAACAACTGATACATTATTCGTAATTCTTGGAAATGTGTAATATACTTGCAAATACGTGAATCATACGTCAATTGAATACATATGATACTTATTTATGACATACATATACTTAATCATACTTTATCATACTTGTTTTATGTTATTCATACTTAACAAACCCTTATAATATGCTTATTTATCATAAAATACCCTTGAAACACCTTAAAATTATAAAAAAGAAACATAAAGGGCCAATTCTGACAACATTTCAAACTTATAACCAACCCCCACCCGGCTCGCACCCTGCGACCCGGCCACTTAAGTGGCTCGCCGCCTGCCAGTCTCTCGGATCCGCAGCCAGCGCGAACAGCCTTCGGGATTGGTCACTTTTGTGTTAGTTCTTTGTGTTTTCTTCATTAAATACTCACCAAACCAACCCTAATTCATCCCCTACAAAACCCAACACTTCTCCACACATTTTTCACTTTGAAAACACTCTAAACTCACTCTCAAACACTCAAAAATGCAGCTGAAATCAGTAGCAAAGGCATATTCGCTACAACTCACAAAAGTGAGCATAACTTCATCATTCTTCCATCTTTTTCAATGATTCTTCTTTCTTAGCACTTGGAACAACCTTAGGTATGTTTCCACAGGTTTTTCATAAAAACCAAGGCTGGAACATCACCATAAAAGGCTCCAAAGTGCAATAAACTTTATGATTTTGTATAAACACTTGTTTAACATACTTTAAATTGAGATTTCTCAGCACATTCCTATGTCCTTATGCCACTAATCAAGACCATGATTATGTGAGCTTAAAAACAAGGTTGTGACATGCAAATCCAGAGGTTTAATCCTCACAAACATTCTGTTTTGATAAGGTTTTAACCTACAAGTGATGAACAAGTCCTACACTTGAAGTTGTGTGATTATTCGGATAGCTTGGGCTATCCTACCTATAAATCCACACATCACTTGATGTTTTCTTAGTTAGATAGTATATATTTCCATTTCCTAATGTATGTTCATGACCATCCTTGTTGTCTTATGAAAACTTGTGTATTTGTGACAACTAAAGAGGTCCCTAAATAGAAGATTTATCTTCCTACCTCATGCATGACTTCTATGACATTCTTGTATGTTAATAGGACGAACTTATAAATATATACTATATAGAATATAAAATACTTATGGTAACCAAACTCTTGATGATAATCTAATGATTATTTGTCAAAATAATAGGTTACACCATCTAAGAACATATTACTCATCACGATTCTAATGGGTACTTTAACCCATGAAAACATTCAAACCCCTATGGGTTTTATAGTGTCAAAGATGAGTATTATGAGCTAGATGGTTAAATTCTCATATATTTACTTTCCACATTCTTTTGATTCTGGATCCTTAATCTTCCGTTATCCTCCAATAATCATACACCTTCGTTTCTTCGTGTAGAAGGACTTGGTGTTCCAACCTCCCACAACAACAACTCTCTCGCGGATTAACAAGTGGAAGCTTGCAAAACCGTGAGTATACTTGAACCCTCTTTTCGTTTACCACCTTTTGGGGTGTAACATGTTAATCTATAAAACTTACACTTAAACTTTATTCTTAATTGCACAAACATTCCTTATACATGCATGCCTACTTGATACTTTAAACTTGGGGTTATATGTTTTGTGTTAGACTTATCATTAACTTCGTACGAGCCTACCCTTGACATATATAGCGCTATAGGATTAACGCACCGCCTGTAAACTTTGGGTTATGTTAAGAGCTTATTGTGTTTCATCATTGGTTTAATTAGTTAAACACATGCCAATTTTATTGTTTATCTTGTTTCAATAGCTTGCCATATGGAATTGTTTAAACTTATTTTTATGCTATGTATGAAAACCTGTATACTCGCCTTTGCTTTTGCATTGAACTTTATTTTAAACACGTTACAGGTTGAATATGATGATCGTTTGAAATCTAGTAGGTGTCACACCCCAACCGATGGCGGAAACATCAGGGCGCGGCACTGAGCGAAACAGATTGTCCAAGAGTTTCCATAACAACTACGATTACCAATTATTTAAGCTTCACGTCTCATACCATGACATAATAAGTAACACAGTTATTACAGACAAGTAGTTCTCAAAGACAATAAATGATGTTCCGACAACTCATAATTTAAATTGTTTGTTTCTAGACTCATCCTATCTTGATTCCACAAAAGATAGCAAGCAAGCACAGCATCCTAAACACCTGTCACATACATTAAAATAGAGGTTAATACACATAGTGTAAAGGTGAGCATACAAGTTTAATAGTATAATAGATAGCGAAAATCGTTTACGCATAACCAGCATGTAACATGTAGCAAAGTGAAGCTAGTAGGTTATCGAAAATGAAATATGCACAGACGTGACTGTGAGTTGTAGAATGTGCAACACATATCCCCACTAGGACACGTGAAGTAAGGGCGTGTTTGGGATTCCTTTTCCACTTCTCCTTCTTCAAAAGTCCTTTTCAAAACAATAAGTAAGAAATTCTTACTTCTCCATTTTGACTTATTGAAGGCATAATTGGAGCTGGAAGAACTTATTTCATGGTGTTTGGGATTCCTTTTCTCTTCAAAAGGACTTCTCAGTGCATGTTTGGGATTCCTTCTCCTTCTCAAAAGGACTTTTGGGGCTAAAAGGACTTTTGAAAAGGAATCCCAAACACCCACTAAAGCCCTTAACAACCCCTATCCATGACAGGTGCTGAGTCCAAACTATAGTACTATCGTTGCTAAGGTGTCAGGCAACAATCACTGTGTAAACATAACATACAAACATTCATCGAGTAACACGTATAACATGCAGTAAAGGTCAGCGTATAAAAGTGTTTGCGTTGTGTGTCGATTGTGATTTGAATAAGTATCGTATGTAACACCCAAAAGTGCGTAAAGCAAAAAGGGTTCGAGTATACTCATAGATAGCGTTTAATAACTAAACACCGTCTTGGATTGAAGGGAGCGCTGGAAAGTTAGCCTGATAACAGAACGATAGCATAAGCGATGAACAGCACGTTAAACAGTGATGAATGACTGAGTGACAAATGGTCATCCGATCGGATGACAATCCGAACGGATGGTCATTCGATCGGATAACAATCCGGTCGGATGGTCATCCGGTCAAATGGCCATCTGGTCGGATTGCCACATGTTTGGGATGGATGTGTTTGTGTATGATGGCTTTGAAGTTTTCGTTGTAGCATTTTAAAATCAGAGAAATATCTCTACCTTTCAGGTCGTTCGATCGGATGGCGATCCGTCCAGCGAGACATTTCTCAGAGAACAAGTTCACAGCAGGATTGGTCATTCGATCGGATGGTCATCTGATCGGATGACAATCCGCTGGAACTGATATGTTTTGAAAATGTTGTGAAATATTTAAGTGTTGAGGACCAAATGTCATCCGATCGGACGGCAATCCGTTAGACAACCTGATCGTTTGAAACTTGGAATATTTTGCTAAGTTTTAAAAAGTTTGCGGTTTGACTGAGACGGTATGACAACGTGTTAAACAACGGAAACCCATCAAGTCCGAGTTACCCGATCGGATGGGAATCACCCCAGTCCGACTAGTTAACTGTTCGTGACGGTTGTTCATGTTCAACCCGTTAAGTCGGTTATCTCGTTGATAGGATTCAGATCTCAGACCGACACATAACTAGAGAAAAGCAGAAGGCCTGAATGAGTTCTGATTCTATCGGTTTTGAATGTATTGAGTGTAAAAGAGTTGAAAGAACGTTATGAAAACATCTTTCAATCCTTTTAATCTTGAAAACGTTTGGATTTTAGATGAAATCAATGTTAAATCATGTTGAAATCCTTTAGATCTGAGTTATTCTTGGTGGAATGAAGCCAAATCTTGAAGTTCATAAGAACTCCATGATGACATCATCCTAGAACGCCTCAAATCAGGCGATTTCAAGATTAAAAGTGAAGATCCAAAGGTGAAAATGATGAAGAAGTGTGCGTAGATGATAGATGTACAAGATTTGAGTTGAAAACTTACAAGAATCGTGAGAAATCGAGAGAAAATAAGCTGAGAAGTTGAAGAGTCGCACCAGAGCTGTCACATCATTGTTTGTGATGTGACAGGTGCTATTTATAGGATTCCAAAAGAAGAAAGGTGATGCTGGGTAACGGATCGGATGGTCATCCGTACGGATGACCATTCGATCGAATGGTCATTCGATCGAAGGGTTGCCGCGAGTTGGTTTCGACGTTTCGATTTGTGCGTTGAGCGTTGCGATGCGTTTGAGCGAGTGTCGATTAAGCGATGCAATAGATTTAGATAATAGTCACACAAATAATATAACTAACATAAATAACCTTGCGTTTCTAGTTGGCGATGAGATTGCGTTGCGATAGAGTTGCGGTTGCGTTTTCGATTAATCACCACGATCATAATATAAACATACACAAGTCACACATAAGTAGCACACACACGTAAAACAATATACTGAACCTATAAATCAAGTTGCGAATGCGATTGCGATGTGACGTGTGCGCGACTACACATATTTTTACAATGAAATTACACACGATTTGGTTTTAAATTTATAAAAGTGATTATTACTTTTACATCAAAACACACACGAAAGAGGCAAGTGTACCCCATCATATATGTAGTAAAGTATCGGTAAGAACCAAGTATCGATCCACGGAAATGGGCGGAGAAATCATACTAGACCTTTGTCACTCAATTACCGGTAAAAACATAAGTTGTTTGATTTTAATTAAACTAAAGCAAGCATAAACAAATACTTATAAAACATAATAGATTTCAAATACTGAAATAGATAAATAGCCTTGCTTAATACACAACCAAAGCATGTCAGCTAAGTCGGTTTTGGCACTAGAAGCATTTGATCAATTCTCCATTTTTAAGACAATTAGTATCCCTTTCGGGAATCCTAACATGACAATCATTCGGAAAGTTAAAACGATAAACACACTTTAACCACCTAAAATTGTTCTTTAACGTGCAATTGATAAATGTCTATGAAAATCTCCTAAAAATAAGTTAGTCACCCGTTAGGAGTTTTCTAACCTCACTTAAACAAGGAAAGCTACACCGATAAACACAATGCAACCACCGAGACAAGCATAAACTAGATTAAATCACAACCGAGTTCATTTTACAAATCTTGCTCATAAATTCACCAAGATAGCAATTTTGGCCGAAACTACTAACTAAGCTAACAAATCATGGCAAGAATTCATAACAACACCATCTAACCCGTTAGGGTCCTTCCGTGAGGGCAAGCTTTCTTGATTAACAATAATTACATTTTATTAAACCACTAACCATTTCTAGTATCATGGTGCCCACATTTTAACCAAGTTAAACTAGTTAACCAAATTAAAAGTTTACTAATACATGATTAATTAAGCTTCATTTTTCAACTATCTTAACTAACCAAGTACCAATCATCCAACACAATTACTTATAATCAAGAAATCAATATCAATAACAAGGTTGCAAACTAATCATCAAAGATGATCATAGAAAATACTTCCAAATGTCATTACAAACAAAGATTAACATACTAATGGCTATAATCAAGCAAGGGATTGTTGTGTTTTTGCCCAAAGGCTACAATAATACATAAATAATCAGTCTTAATGCTTGAAACTTAACAAAAAAATGGAAAGATTTAAGAAACCAAACCATAAACAATCATAAGAATGAGAATCCGGATAGTAATCGAGCTAAACCGGACAATGTGGCTTGAATCCGGGCTAAAGCTAATGCTTCCGGAGCCTGTGAAGCTCTCCAAAATTCCAGAGTTACGAACAGAATGTTTCTGTTTGCTTTTTATATTTTTTCGATGTCGCACGGTCGTGCACCGATCGCACGACCGTTCACTTTTTGCATTATTGGAGTTACTGTTCATGACATCAGCAGAGTTGACTAGTCTTCGGTCTCGCACGGGCGTGCCATGGGGTGCACGGGCGTGCATATCCGGGTTGGGGCTGGTCATCGCATCCGCACGGGGGTGCAACCAGTCGCACGGGGGTGCGTTTCCGGGATTTCGTTGCACTCCTGATCGCACTGGGTGTGCAACACTGAGCTGAGCTTTGTTGTCGCATCCGCACGGGGGTGCCACCAGTTGCACGGGGGTGCGTTCCCGGGATTTCGTTGCACTCCTGATTGCACTAGGTGTGCAACGCCGAGCTGAGCCTTGTTGTCGCATCCGCACGGGGGTGCAACCAGTCGCACGGGGGTGCGACTTGCCCAGGTCAGAATTTTCCACAGAATGTTCGCAGCTTTGTCGTTTCGTCCGGAAAGTCCTCGTTTTCACTATCATCTTGTCTGGTATGCTGTTTTAGGCCTGTAAACAAAAGTATACATGATTAAGTATCTGAATGACAGTTTTACGGCCGAAAACGCATAAAATGGGGGACTAAAATATGTGTAAATTAGCGAATATCAAATCTCCTCACACTTGAACCTTGCTTGTCCTCAAGCAAGCTAAACTAAAATGCAATAAAAGATAGAATCAAACAAGAACGATAATTTACACACTATTTTATTGAAATAACTACAAACGGTTAGCCGGTTTTTCGAAAGACAACATCAAATGAATCAAACCAAACAAGCATATGCAAATATATGTAGGTAACCAAAAGTCGTGACTTCACTTTCAATTGACTAAACATGCTAATCTTCACACAACTCACAATGTTCACACACACTCGGTTTTATTTATGAAACATACATGAAATGTGTATGTGCAACACTCAATGCCTCGTCAATGAAACGTGTAATATCATAAGCTTGTCATAAGATCTCGTCTCCACCAACTAACATGCGAAAAAGTGCAAATCAAGAGGTCTTTACGGGTTTTAACGTTAGGCTTGGGCGAAGGGTATGGAAATGGATATTTAAAGTGGCGAAATCTTTAAAACTCGGTAGTAGCGTTTAACTAGCGACAAATAATACAACTATACATACAAACGCCTTAAAAAGGCGAATTTTGCGAAATCGAGCTCGTCAACGAAATTTTCACATTTTAGCATTCAAAATTGCTCGAATTTTGTCGAATTCACCCTATTTTAGGGTGTTTTATTTTCTGCTTTTTTTTAGAAACACTAAGGGATTTATCCAATGAATAATAAACTATAACAAGCGCTAGTTAAACGATTATTTTGGCCGAGTTTCAACACTAAAAGGTTTAAAACATAAAAAGGCTAAATTTGACTAAGTGGGCGATTATGTTGGGTAAACAAAGGTAAATGGGAAGGCTCGACATGGTTAATCCTAAAGGTAATGTAAGGTTTACGGGAAACACAACACAAAGAACAAGGCTAACAACAAAGGGGTAATCTAAGTGCCTCTATCACTTCTACACAATTCCGCACGTTCATGGTCGTAACAAGCATACTAGTGACAAGTTCTAAATTACACATGACATCCGGCTCACTCCTATATCCGAAATGAACAAATATAACAATTTCAAGGCTCAAATATGCTCACGTAACGGAAGGAATGGGTAAAAGTGTGAAAACTAACATGCAAGTCTTTCTTTGTTTGTCACGCTTTCCGGTTTACTTTTTCAAAATTTATTTTGCTTGTCGAGTTTTTATCATGTCCGAAGCTTTCTAAAACACAAGCAACAGGTTTATTTACTAAAATATGTACAAAATACAGATATTTTTGAATGATTTTTCTGAATTTTTTTTAGGACAAACAAAGTTAACAAGTTAAACCTCTCCCCACACTTGAACTTCGCATTGTCCCCAATACGAAACCCGAAATATAGAGATAAAGGAGAATAATACTCCCCTGAAGATGATTTTTATGCAACGAGACTTCCAAGCTGTATCTGTGATGTGCTTTCGGTCCAAGACTTGATAGCCGAAATCTGCAAGTATGTCACAAGGTGCAGCAAAACAGAACAGAAACAAATAAACCAAATAAACCATAATGTACATAAATAGAAGTACTAAGTATCGAAACAAAGACAAGACAAACAATCTAAAGTGTCTGAAAATAAAGAGTACATAACCAGGGGTGTTGAAATAACAACCAAAATGAACACCCGAAATATAAAGTACTGAAATGCTACTACCACCACCAGCTACTCATCATCATCGTCAGCACCACCTCCTGGTTGACTCGCAGCTGCTCCTGGTTCAGCTGCATTTGTTGAAATTGCTGGTACAAATCAGGATAAAATGGGATGCCGGGTGGCCAGTCTTGGTGCTGCTGGAACTGCTGGTATGGTGGTGTGGGTGGTGGCTGATTCTGCTCCTCCTCTTCATGCTCAGCCGAACACACAGTTATGAAGATTCTGTCAAACTGGTCTGGGTGTTTCGCACGGGCGTGCGAATGGACGCATAGTCATGCGTCACCGAGATCAGTGGTGGTGCGGTCTTGATTATCGGAACATGACGGGATTGCACGGACGTGCGACTGGTCACATCACCGTGCATATCCGGCACCACAGTTAAAAATCATGAACGACCCGCATACGCACGACCGTTCCATGTACAGAACGACCATGCGATCCCATTTTCTGCAGATTCTTAACCCCGAATCAGAACAGTCAAATCTTTTCGAAATTTTTCAAGTTTCTAGTGACAGGGGGTTAGGAAATTAGTTGGGTGTTCATGATTTGTGAAGTTCTTGCAAGGGCTAGGGTTTCGATTTGTTTATGAAGGGAACCCTAAAAAGCCTTGAAGAAATCGGAGAATCTAACCCTAGAAAGCGATAAAAACAAGAAATCGACAAGAAAAAACAAACCGTGCGAGAAGATCTGAGAAACCGTGCGAAAAATGGTGCGATTTTGGGGAAAAAATCGGCCAGGAACGAGAGTGCAGTAGGGTTTAACGAATGTGAGAAGTGGATGCAGATGAGGGCTTTTATATGGAACAATGACAAAATGCCCCTGACCATGCGCACGGTCGTGCGGATTTTCGCACGGGCGTGCGGATCCGATGTTGACCCGTTCTTGCACGTTGACCTCGGTAATGCACGGGGGTGCGACTCGAGGTGCAGGCCAGCCCGAAATGGCACGGGCGTGCGACCCATGGCACGGCCATGCCAAATCTGCAGATGTGTCTGTTTGCTGCAGAAACCAGTTTCAGCATCTTTTTGGCCGTTTTTCGCCATTTTTGCAACACGCTAACTGTTTTAACATTTGTCTAACATAGAACCTTTGCTCGGCACGTATAAAAATTGTACAAACTAACGGAAACTAACAAACGCAACTAAATTACGCTATAGCTAGAAAAACACACAAAAAGACGATACTACCCCTAAAGAGTCAAAGACTCTCTTGCTACATTTTTAGTCCGCGAGTCAGTAGCGTAGACTCATGCTAAATTTTTGTCGGCGAGTCGATAGTAAGACTCATGCTAAATTTTTGTTGGCGAGTCGATAGCAAGACTCATGCTAAATTTTTGTCGGCGAGTCGATAGCAAGACTCATGTCCCCACACTTAAGCTGTATGCGGGGTGTGGAGCTCGATAACCTCCACCGCCGACTCGATCGGCCCTCCAAGTAAACCTTCAACCGATGCCCATTTACCTTGAAAATAACGCCGTCCGCGTTCTCTATTACAACAGTCCCATAAGGAAATACCTCTTTTACTGTGTATGGTCCTGTCCAAAGTGATTGTAATTTCCCGGGAAATAGACGCAACCTCGAGTTGTAGAGAAGAACAAGATCAACCGCTTGGAATTGTTTTTGGTCCTTCAAGCGTTTGTCGTGCAATCTCTTTGTGCGCTATTTATACAACACGGAGTTCTCATAGGCTTGTTGTCGTATGCCATGATGATGTGTCCTTCGTCGGCTGGGCCCTCTGCCTCAGCGGGTACCACCGGCTCGTCTGCAGCTGCTGCGAGTTGCAGCGCAACCGCGCGGGATCTCTCACAAAGACGTCTCCTCAGATCATGCTCGGGTTCGTCTGAAGGCTCAACAGCGTCAGGAGCGGGGGTTGAGGACAACAACCTGCAAACGAGAAATTGACACACATGCATATAATATTATTATAATAAAGGTTTTTTTTATTGAAAAGAAACAGAATATTATTTAAATGGGCAGGAAATTTTATAAAAATTCAAGAATGGGCCTGGAATTTTATAAAAATCAAAATGAGTAAAATAATCGAGTCGGCTAGTATAAAAATGATTTTTTTGGAGCTGAAAACTCAAAGAATAAATGAATAATGAGTCCGAATTCGAACAAATAAATGGAATAAAAAAAATTCACAAGTGTTTAAAATAAGCTAGAAAACGAATAAAATGAATTAAAATCATTAAATATTAACAAATTAATAATCAAGAAAATATTCACAAATACTAACAAGTATATACACCGATAAAATAATGACTCGGGTCGTTCCTAAAACTCGCCATTTCCCCGGCAGCGGCGCCAAAAACTTGACGTGTGCGCGACTACACATATTTTTACAATGAAATTACACACGATTTGGTTTTAAATTTATAAAAGTGATTATTACTTTTACATCAAAACACACACGAAAGAGGCAAGTGTACCCCATCATATATGTAGTAAAGTATCGGTAAGAACCAAGTATCGATCCACGGAAATGGGCGGAGAAATCATACTAGACCTTTGTCACTAAATTACCGGTAAAAACATAAGTTGTTTGATTTTAATTAAACTAAAGCAAGCATAAACAAATACTTATAAAACATAATAGATTTCAAATACTGAAATAGATAAATAGCCTTGCTTAATACACAACCAAAGCATGTCAACTAAGTCGGTTTTGGCACTAGAAGCATTTGATCAATTCTCCATTTTTAAGACAATTAGTATCCCTTTCGGGAATCCTAACATGACAATCATTCGGAAAGTTAAAACGATAAACACACTTTAACCACCTAAAATTGTTCTTTAACGTGCAATTGATAAATGTCTATGAAAATCTCCTAAAAATAAGTTAGTCACCCGTTAGGAGTTTTCTAACCTCACTTAAACAAGGAAAGCTACACCGATAAACACAATGCAACCACCGAGACAAGCATAAACTAGATTAAATCACAACCGAGTTCATTTTACAAATCTTGCTCATAAATTCACCAAGATAGCAATTTTGGCCGAAACTACTAACTAAGCTAACAAATCATGGCAAGAATTCATAACAACACCATCTAACCCGTTAGGGTCCTTCCGTGAGGGCAAGCTTTCTTGATTAACAATAATTACATTTTATTAAACCACTAACCATTTCTAGTATCATGGTGCCCACATTTTAACCAAGTTAAACTAGTTAACCAAATTAAAAGTTTACTAATACATGATTAATTAAGCTTCATTTTTCAACTATCTTAACTAACCAAGTACCAATCATCCAACACAATTACTTATAATCAAGAAATCAATATCAATAACAAGGTTGCAAACTAATCATCAAAGATAATCATAGAAAATACTTCCAAATGTCATTACAAACAAATATTAACATACTAATGGCTATAATCAAGCAAGGGATTGTTGTGTTTTT
The DNA here is from genome assembly GCF_002127325.2 of Helianthus annuus. Lineage (NCBI taxonomy): Eukaryota > Viridiplantae > Streptophyta > Magnoliopsida > Asterales > Asteraceae > Helianthus > Helianthus annuus. Next base: position 44,678,945 of record NC_035440.2, read on the forward strand.
GCCCAAAGGCTACAATAATACATAAATAATCAGTCTTAATGCTTGAAACTTAACAAAAATATGGAAAGATTTAAGAAACCAAACCATAAACAAGCATAAGAATGAGAATCCAGATAGTAATCGAGCTAAACCGGAAAATGTGGCTTGAATCCGGGCTAAAGCTAATGCTTCCGGAGCCTGAAAATCGCCAGTGAAGCTCTCCAAAATTCCAGAGTTACGAACAGAATGTTTCTGTTCGCTTTTCATATTTTTTTCGATGTCGCACGGTCGTGCACCAATCGCACGACCGTTCACTTTTTGCATTATTGGAGTTACTGTTCATGACGTCAGCAGAGTTGACTAGTCTTCGGTCTCGCACGGGCGTGCCATGGGGTAGGCCTGTAAACGAACCGAACGAGCACGAACATATGCATGTTCGTGTTCGTTCATTTAACTTTAACCGAACACGAACACGAACACGAACATATAATCGAACACATTTTTTTGTTCGTGTTCGTTCATTAAGAAACCGGACATGTTCGTGTTCGTTCGTTTAAAGCCTAAACGAACAGTTCACGAACATAAACGAACACAAACGAACATAAAAAAAATTAACTGAACATATTTGAATAAACATAAATTAACATGATTGAAGAAAGATGTCTAATATATTACATTTCATCCGAAAACACATCTAAATAAGGGTTCATAGATATACTAATTAGTTATACTTATATAACTGGTTAGAAAACCTAATATTTATATAAATATAACTATTTTTGTATTTATTAAAATTTAAATGAACATAAACGAACGTTCACGAACATAAATGAACGAACATAAAAGAATGTTCACGAACATAAATGAACGAACACAAGGTGTGTTCATGTTTGTTCATTTAATTAAACGAACAATTTTTTTTGTTCGTGTTCGTTCGTTTATTAAATAAACGAACATAAACGAACTTCCCGCCGAACAAGTTCATGAACAGTTCATGAACGTTCGGTTCGTTTACAGGCCTACCATGGGGTGCACCGGCATGCATATCCGGGTTGGGGCTGGTCATCGCATCCGCACGGGGGTGCAACCAGTAGCACGGGGGTGTGTTTCCAGGATTCCGTTGCACTCCTGATCGCACTGGGTGTGCAACGCTGAGCTGAGCTTTGTTGTCGCATCCGCACGGGGGTGCCACCAGTCGCACGGGTGTGCGTTCCCGGGATTTCGTTGCACTCCTGATCGCACTAGGTGTGCAACGTCGAGCTGAGCTTGTTGTCGCATCCGCACGGGGGTGCAACCAGTCGCACGGGGGTGCGACTTGCCCAGGTCAGAATTTTCCACAGAATGTTCGCAGCTTTGTTGTTTCGTCCGGAAAGTCCTCATTTTCACTATCATCTTGTCTGGTATGCTGTTTTAGGCCAGTAAACAAAAGTATACATGGTTAAGTATCCGAATAACGGTTTTACGGCCGAAAACGCATAAAATGGGGATAAAATGGGGGACTAAAATATGTGTAAATTAGCGAATATCAAGATGCGATTAGCAATAGATAGATTAGTGATTAACATGCGATTAATCCTCGATTATTATAGATACTCCACATAATACAACTAAAGCAAACAATTTAAAAGATTCGATTACAAGTCAATGAAGTTAAATCAATAGTTAAGCAAGGAGTGACAGATTGCAATTAGCAATCTTTTCTTCCTTTGTCTTTGACTTTGACTTGTACTTTGACTTTCTGAACACGGGTTGTTACAGCCTCCCCCAGTTAGGGAATTTCGTCCCAAAATTAGGCCGTAGGTGTAACACCCCGTATTTCGGAAGTTAAAGTCAAAGTCAAGATTGAAGTCAGAGAGAGACAAGATTGTTAATTGCGATCTATCACTCCTTGCTCAATTCCTGTTTTGACTTCTTTGACTCCTAGCTAGTCTAATTTATGCCTTACGTTAGTTGTATTATGTGGAGTAATTGTTAAGAATCGCAGTAATCAATGTATACTTATCGCTACGAATCGCTTTACGACTGTGAACAATAGGAAGTAACAATGCGATAAAGTCAACTAAATGTTAATCGAACCAACCTAATCAACATCGAATTGCAATCGAACTCGCAACTTGAATTACGCATATTGATTATTGTTATACGTGTATGTGTGCCTTATGTGTTACTTGTGCATGTTTATTTATGTTATGTGTGGTAATCAATTGAATCGCAATCGAAACTCAATCGCAATCGAACTCAATCGCAAACGACACGGTATGATAATTGCTAGAGAAGATATAGTGCGAGATATGAGTAGTTGGGATTAAAAGTAATTTGACTAGGAAACTCTCTCGTATCGCAATGCTCGCAAACGAAATCGAAATAGCAAAACCCGTCGCACCGAAACCCCGAATCAGAAGGCCGATCGACCAGGATACCGGTCGATCGAACAGCCGCTCGGTCGAACGACCAGCTGTCCGATCGGACTGGCTAACCGATCGACCAGCCCCTCTCCAACCCTTTCCACTTTGGGTAACCCTACAAATACCTCATGTCACTCTCAAACTTTCTACTTCTGGCAACTGACGTCCGACCAGCTCGTTCTCCCCACTTTTTCTTCGATTTCTCTCAATACCGGTAAGATCTCGTCCTAAATCTTGTACTTCCTTAATCTACACGCACTCCTACACCTTTCTATCTTTTGAATCTTAAATTTTAACCGAGAAATCATCAAGATTCAACGTGTTCTAGGATGACATCATCATGTGTTCTTGAAGAACTTCATGTTTTGGCCTCAATCCACCAAGAATAACTTGGATCTAACTGATTTCCATATAAACAAACAAAGATCTTTCATAGATCTAAACATATTCATAATGAAAAGGATTGAAAGATGGTTTTACCAACTTTCTTTCAACTCTTTTACACTCAATGCACTCAAAACCGATAGAATCAGGACTTGTACCGACTTCCTACTCATTCTAGTGGTTGTATTGGTTCACGATCTGGATTCTATCCACGAGGTTACCGATTTCGGGTTAAACGCAGAACACCGTCTCGAACAGTTAACCGATCGGATGTGGGTGGTTCCTGTCCGATCAGGAGTACCAAGTATTGACGAGATTTCTATTGCTTAACACGTTATCACAACATCTCGACAAAACGACAAAACAATCAAAACGACCAAGTGTAAGACGAACAGGACGACCAGGACGGGGTATCGTCCGATCGGACTGCTGTCCGATCGAACAGCCAAACCGTACGACGGGGCAGTCCGAACGACTTGTACCTTGGGTCCCACACTTAACCATTTTGCCAATCTTTAAAGTCTGAGTGTTGAACGAATTGTTGTCCGATCGGACTACCATTCGATCGAACTGTCGTTCCTATCATGACACATTTAAACTTCCACACTTAAACAGTTTTCAACATGTTCAATGCACAAAGGATGCCACCCGATCGAACAACCGTCCGATCGCGTGACAACCTGCAGGGAACTTGTTCTCACTGAAGTGCCCAACCAATCGGGTTGCTGTCCGATCGAACGACCGTTCGATCGACCGACCTGAAAGGTAGAGATACTTTAATGTTTTCAAATGCTACAACGAAAACTTCAAAGTCAAGCCATCATACTCAAACACATCCTTCTCAAAGGAAGAAACAATCCACTCGAACGGCCATCCGATCGGATGACCATCCGAGCGGACTACCACTCGAGCGACCGGCTGTCCGATCGGACTACCATCCGATCGAACTGTTGTCCGACCCACTTACACCCTGTATTGTTTTACGCACCGCTTATTGTTATGTTATCATTCTAATCAGGCTAACCCTACTCTCTAGCGCTCCCTTCAATCCATCAACCGTTGTGAGTATACTCGATCCCTTTTTGCTTACGCACTTTTGGGTGTTACATACGTTACCTATTCTAAATCACATCGAACACACTACACAATACTTTAAACGCTAACTGTTACTGCATGTTATATGTGACTAAATGAATGCATGTTGTTATGTTTACACATGGAATGTTGTCTACCTGCCTTAACGACGATAGTACTATAGTTTGGACTCAGCACCTGCTCACGCGGGGGTTGTTAAGGATAATCATTTGCATGGATTACAGTGGTGATCAAGTATTACGAACTGCCTTGGGCAGTCAACCCGCAGTCATTGGTATCGATAGGTTCATGTCGATAACTAACATGCCTCATTTCACTCTGTGTACGTGCTGGTTATGCGTAAACTATTTCGAACTCTATATGCTATTATCAAACTTGTATGCTCACCTTTACACTATGTGTATTGACTTTATTTTAACGTATGTGACTGGTGCTTAGGATGCTTATCTGCTAGGAAATCGAGGCTAGGATAGAGTCCTAGAGACCAACAAATAGTTGTCTGTACTAATGAAATCTGAGTTGTTGGAACATAACTATTTGACTAGATTTTGTCTGTAATAATTACGTTATCTTTTATGACATGGTATGGGAGGTGTTGCTTTAAATAATTGGTAATTGTAGTTGTTATGGAAACTTCTGGACAATCTGTTTAGCTCAGTGCCGCGCCCCGATGTTTCCGCCATAGGTTGGGGTGTGACAGTAGGCGAAACAAACAACTGTGGATACTTCGCCTTCATGTCACTTTCGAGTTCCCAGGTGAACTCTGCGCCTCGTTTGCCTTCCCAGCGAACTTTCACAATGGGAATGCGGGAGCGTCTGAGCTTCTTGGTTTCTCGATCCTTGATCTCGACAGGCTTCTCCACGAAGTGTAATGTTTCGTCCACTTGTAGATCCTCAAGTGGCACTTGTAAATTCTGCTCGGCCAGGCACTTTCTGAGGTTCGATAAATGGAAAGTCGGGTGGACGTTGCTAAGTTCCTCCGGTAGTTCGAGTCTGTAGGCCACTTTTCCAATCCTTTCCAGAATTTTAAAGGGTCCAACATATCGAGGCGCGAGCTTTCATTTCTTGCCGAATCTGATCACACCCTTCCAAGGTGAAACCTTTAGGAGTACGTGATCGCCAACGTCAAATTCAAGGGGCTTGTGGCGTCTATCGGCGCAACTTTTTTGATGACTCTGAGCTTTCAGCAGATTGTCTCGAATTTGGAGGATTTTTCAGTCGTTTCTTGCAGTAGCTCAGGACCGGTTGTTTGCGCATCTTCGATCTCATGCCACACAATTGGTGATCGAAATTTTCTTCCGTATAGTGCCTCAAACGGTACCATTTGAATGCTAGAATGATAACTGTTATTGTACGAGAATTCGACCAAAGGTAAGTGCGCATCCCAATTACCACTGAAATCTATGACACACGAGCGAAACATGTCTTCAAGGGTACGAATCGTTCTTTCAGTCTGACCGTCGGTTTGGAGATGGAAAGCGATACTTAGATTGAGAGTAGTACCGAGAGCAGATTGAAACGTTTCCCAAAGACGCGAGGTAAACCGACCATCGCGGTCAGAGATGATATCACGAGGCGTCCCGTGTCGACAGATGATCTCGTCGGTGTAGATTCGGGTTAATCGTTCTACCCTGTAGTCTTCCCGTATTGGCAGAAAGTGAGCAGACTTAGTCAAACGGTCAACGACAACCCAGATGCTGCCGTGACCTGATGGCATGCGCGGGAGTTTCGTTATGAAGTACATAGCTATACTCTCCCATTTCCACATAGGGATCTCAGGTTGGACGAGTAAGCTAGAGGGTCTTTGCTGTTCGGCCTTGACTTTCGAGCAAGTCAGGCACTTCGAAATGTAGATAGTGATATCTTTCTTCATGCCCGGCCACCAGTACTTGTAGCGAAGGTCCTGGTACATCTTATCGGCATCGGGATGAATAGAATATTGAGACTTATGGGCTTCGTCCAGCAGAATTTGTCGTAAGTTAGTGCGCTTGGGAATCCAAATTCGGTCTAGATAATGGAATATACCATTTGATTTATTCACTAACTGCTCGCCATTATTGATAATCCTTTCCTTCTTCGGAGTGCGTTCGGTAAAACAAGCATGTTGAGCGTCACGTATAAGAGTTTTGAGATTGTGTTGGGCGTGAATATTATGAACGCTATGCAAATAGATCGTCTGCTGAGAGCGTCGGCAACGACATTTGCTTTGCCAGGATGATAGCGAATCTCACAGTCGTAATCATTAAGAAGTTCAACCCATCGGCATTGGCGCATATTCAGTTCCTTTTGGTTGAGGATGTGTTGTAGGCTCTTATGGTCGGTGAAGACCGTACACTTGGTACCGTAAAGGTAGTGTCGCCAAATCTTTAACGCAAAAACAACTGCACCAAGCTCGAGATCGTGGGTTGTGTAGTTCTTCTCGTGAATCTTGAGCTGACGAGACGCGTAAGCGATAACCTTGTCCCGTTGCATGAGAACACAACCGAGACCAAGGTTCGAGGCATCTCAATAGACTACAAAGTCATCGTTTCCGTCAGGTAGAGCGAGGATAGGAGCATTGCATAGCATATGCTTGAGAGTTTGAAAGGTAGTCTCTTGTTCGGTTCCCCAAACAAAAGGCTTGTCTTTATGCGTCAAAGAAGTAAGCGGGATAGCGATTTTTGAGAAATCAGCGATGAATCAAGGGTAATAGCCCGCCAATCTGAGGAACGAACGAACATCGAATGGTGATTTTGGAGTAACCCAACTCTTAACAGCTTCGATCTTTGCGGGGTCGACGTGTATACCTTGACTATTGACGATATGACCGAGGAATTGAACCTCCTCCAGCCAGAATTCACACTTGGAGAACTTGGCATAGAGTCGATTCCCTTGGAGTAGTTCGAGAACCAAACTTAGATGTTGCGCGTGTTCGGCTTTCGATTTCGAATAGATAAGGATGTCGTCGATGAATACGATGATGAAGCGATCAAGAAATGGTTTGCACACACGGTTCATCAAATCCATGAAAACCGCTGGAGCATTGGTTAAACCAAAGGGCATTACGACGAATTCATAATGTCCGTATCGGGTTCGGAAAGCGGTTTTTGGTATATCTTCCTCCTGAATGCATATCTAGTGATACCTTGAGCGTAAATCAATCTTCGAGAAACACGTAGTGCCTTGCAATTGATCAAACAAATCATCGATTTGAGGAAGGGGATAGCGATTCGTGATAGTCAGCTTATTCAACTCCCTATAATCGATGCACATCCGGAACGACCCATCCTTCTTTTTGACGAAAAGGACTGGTGCGCCCCAAGGAGAGGTTCTAGGGCGAATGAAGCCTTTGTTAAGTAATTCCTGGAGTTGACTCGAGAGTTCGCGCATTTCAGACGGAGCGAGGCGATAAGGAGCTTTTGCAACAGGGTTTGCCGTAGGAATGAGATCAATACGAAAGTCGATATCGCGACTCGGAGGTAAACCTGGTAGATTTTTAGGGAAGACGTTAGGAAAATCACGAACCACAGGCACTTTATCCATTGCCTTAACTTCTTTTTTCTCCGCTACTATAATGTGTGCGAAGAAAGCTTGGTATTCCTTGCGGAGATACTTGCTAGCCTGGACACATGACATAAGTTGGAGTTTCTTCGATGCGACTTCACCATAAACACAAAGTTGCTCACCATTTGCGAGCGAGAAATGAATCATCTAATCGAAACAAACGACTTCAGCATGACTTTCACGAAGAAAATCCATGCCTACTATGATATCGAAACTACCGAGCTGCATCAGGATAAGATCGATAGGAAGACGTGATTGTTGAGTTCAAGAGTACAATCACGTAGGACAGAACGAATGGTAACTGTTCTTCGAGTGGCAACTTCAACATCGAACGTCGAGGGGAGATGGGCGCGCTTACGATTAAGGAGCTTTTCGAATTCAAACGATACAAAACAGTTATCGGCTCCAGTACCAAATAAACACGAAGCATATATACCATTGACGAGGAACATACCATTAACCACGTTATTATCTGCTTGAGCCTGGCGGGCATTGATGTTGAAAGCACGTCCGCGGGCTGCTGGCTGCTGCTGCTGAGGCTGCTGTTGTTGATGTTGTTGTGGCTGCTATTGTGGCTCTTACTTCACCACTCTGTTGGGGCACACGTTTGCAAAGTGGTTGGGATCACCACATGCAGAGCAGGCTCTTGCGTGTGTTGTGGGGGCAGGAGCTGCGTGTTGGCCCTGAGGAGCAAAAAGGAGAGCTTGTGGTGTAGGAGCTTGGCCTTGAGCTTGAGTTGGGGCTTGGCGTGGACCAGTGTGGTAGTTGGCAGTAAAATGGCCGTACAGGTTGCAATGAACACAGAATTGGCAAGCAATCCCCATGGGATGATGATAGGTACAGGTAGGGTAGGGCAGAGCGGGTGAGGACCAGTATATGCACACTTGGCCGGCGGTGCATTGGTCACTGTGACCGGTACTTGGCGGTTTTGAGGTTGCGGTTGAGCAGAGATGGCATTCAAAGGTACGGCACCTATACCTGCTCCGTTCTTGCTACTGTTGTTGTTGTTCTTTCTCTTGTGGCGGGAGGACTTTGAAGCTTGTGGTGTGGCGGTTTTAGCGGTGGGAGCTGCTGTAACTTGGTGGAGACTCTTGGCGGCTTTATCAAAGTAACCAGCCCGAACTGGCTTGTCATTAATCTCGGCAACGAGCAGGAAGGTTTCCTCAATGGTTGTTGTCTTCGCGGCTTGCACGAAATCAGCAACACAATCCGGTAAAGCACGGATGTATCTCTTGATGGTTATCTCGGGGGTAGTAACTTGGCCTGGACAGATTATACTTAGCTGCTTAAAGCGGGCAGTTAAACCAGCGTTGTCGCCACCCTTTTGTTTAATGTGCCAGAAGTCGTCCTCCAACTTTTGAAGCTCATAGGGAGGGCAGAACTCCTTCATCATGATGTCCTTCAACTCATCCCACGTAAGCCCGTAAGCTGCATCATTCCCTCGCTTGTTTCTTTCGCCAATCCACCAGTCTAGAGCCCTGGACTGCAAAACGCATGTGGCGTTAACAGTGCGAAGGTTTTTAGGACAGCCACTTTGGCGCAGGTGTAATACCTCGTAAAATCACGTCCAATGATGTATTGACACGTGTAATAAACCCTAATAAAGTCCAATATTGAATTTAAGGGACTAATTTTTCGAAAAATCAAAAACTTTGATTATGAAAGGACTGGAAGTGTTAGCATACCTAAAATAAGTTTCTAAATAACCTCTCACGATAATTATATTCACAAATGAGCCACTTGGCGATCGAGTGTAGCCATTTGCGGAATAAATTGAAAGTTTGCGCAATAAAGGGTTAAAAGTGTCAACATGTTAATTCTTACCTCTGAGTGACCTTTTAACAAACCGGGAGCTTCATAATATTTTATTATGCTCTTGGGAATGCCAAATAATGGCCGTCTAAGGTTTTTATGCCTATAAGTAAAGTTACGCGCAACTTTGCAAGTTAGAGGGACTAAAAGTGTCAATATGTTTAATTATACCTCTGAATGACCTTTTAGCGAACCCGAAGCATAGTGATGTTTAATAATACTTTCAAGAATGCCTAATATGGATTAAATGAGGCTTCAATACTATTAAATGATGAGATACGCAAGTTTGCGGAATAGAGGGACCTAAAGCGTCAACTTTTGAATCTACGCCTTTTGGTGACCATTTAAGTGAACGGGAGCATAGTAATATTTAAGAATATGCTTGGGAATGCCCATTATGGGCCATGGAAGGCTTGGATGTCATTAAACGACATTCCGCGCTACTTTGCGCAATTAAAGGACTAATTGCGTCAAACTGCAAAAGTATGTCGATAAGTATGGTAACGGACCTCCCGGAATATGACCATGAGTTAAACATACCCTATTTATCCTTTATATAGCTTAGATATAGACTTAGAGGAGTTTGGTGCGCAAAAATAAACTTTTAAGTCAAGCAGGGACTAAAAGTGTCAAAAAGTGCACAGGTTTGCATTTTCGCGCATATCTCACATTCTGAATATATCCGAACACCCAAAAATTTATGTAAGCACTAAAATATTTTATTTTAGTATTTGGCTTGATAAAATTCCATTCGTCACGTAATTTGGTTCGTTTTTCGCGTCCGTCCGTTTTTCGTCGTAATTAGCCGAACAACGTGACCGTACGACCAAACGAACCGACATCCGGCATATTTTTGAGCATGTTTCATGTTCCCTATGCTTAGGCATCATTTTAGAGCCTTAAAAATGGTTTAACGGGCCTTAGATGTGTCGGAAATGGCATTTGGAAGTGCAGGGGCCAAAATTATCAACTTTTAAAACTTGCTGTGTGCAGGCCTGGTCCTTACGGACCGCATGACTGGACCCTTACGGTCCGTAAGCTGTTGCCAGTAACAGAAATGTTAAAATCCAGCTTTGGTTTTGCTCTTTGTCTCACATACTTGATTCTAGGGGCTGGTTTTAGTGCACCCATAGTTTTCTAAAACAATGGGCGTACTTGTAGGGCTGAGATCGAATCCCGTTTACCGAGGAACGATCCTAACGGCTCTTAAAATCCTATAAATACCCCTTTTGATTTTGGGTTTCACTTGCACCATTCATTCTTTTCTGATTGCTCTGAATTCTTTGAGGGTCTTGAGCTTCTTGAGAACCCCTTTCAGTCCTTTGGACTCTTGTAAGTAATCCCTTCATGCTTAGTTTATTTATTTAGCGTTTTAAACCGAAAAGTCAAGCGTTTTCGATAAACTCTTTGACTTTTAAAACGGTTGAGCTATGGTTCGCAACGAACATAGCTACGTGACCGTAATTAGGTAGGTATTAAACCCTAAAAAGGGCACCTCTTAATTACCACGTTTACTTAGTTAAATTGTCGGGTCAAATGAAAGTCAAATGGCTTAGTTTTAAATAAATTCATAAATATTAATATAAGGAACTATAAGATCAGTTTTCTCACTTTAATAACATGGTAAATATTAGTTGAACATGCCTAAGCATGATTCAACCCGACAACTCTAAGTATAGGCTCGGTTCGGAACCGAAAGTCGCAAAAGGTGACTTTTGCTTTGACTTTTAGTTCTGACCCAATTTAGTTTATTTTAGATATGCCTTAGGATTCCATTAGGACCATATTATAGGTTAGTATAACCCTCCGAGGTTATACAACTTGGTTCCATAGAAATCCTAATTCATGCATGTTTCCGTTAAATGCCTAAATGTTGACTGTTATGCCCTTTTGACCCTAAAATGAGAATTTTGAAAATGTGAGAGGACAATAATCTTTATTACTTATAAACTTGTCCTTAAAATTTGACATCAGTTTGAGATCTAGAGTAGGAGTTATGCTCAATAGCGTAATTAGAAAGCTTTTTGTTAATTAAATTGCATAATTAGCGTATAGCCTATCTAAACCCAATTTTTGAAACCAAACTATTTACCTACTGATATAAAATAATATTTTGGGATTTTTGAAGATTTTTATTTATTTTTAGGCTGAGCATAACATAGGGTTCTAAGCTTGATTCGGTAATTACCGGTTTTGCCCTTTTGGCTTATAAATTGAGTTTTACAAAACACTTTGACCCCGAACCTTTTGCTACTGATTTTATATCATAAATAAGATATTTTGAACTTTATCAACTGATCAAAAACTAAGATTTACTATTTAAACTCGAAAATCGCTTAAAACCGACTTTTACGCGTTTTAAGCGCATAGTATGAGTTAAAACTATATTTGGCATATGAAACTTAATACCTACTGATATTTTGAGTAAAATTTTGTATTTTAACAGTAAGCAAAAGTTTTAAACTCAGATTTCCAAATTTGACCTTTAAACCTTATGTGAAATTACCAAAATGCCCCTTCGGTGCATAGTTTGGTTATAAATGATAAAATTCACATATGTGTAATACCCTACTATTATAACTTATTAAATAAAGTATTTGTACCGATTATATCAGACCTAAAACTCAGATTTATATTAAACCTCTTTTATAACCTTTAAAATGACCGAAATACCCCTACGGGGCATAAATTGGTCTTAAACTCGTTTTGGGCATAATGGAAGGCATCCTACTGATATCACAACATATTTAAGGCATATTGACTTAGGAAACCTGTTCATGACTCTTTTGGTTACCCGTTACGCACTTTTCGCGTTCGGATCAGCTTATGTAACTAGTTTGCATAAATTAGCCGAAACGGGTCAAACCTTATCATTTTTATCTCAAAATCCAGAATGTGTTTAGTTTACCCTTATTACACAAGTATACAGGCTTGTCGGGTCTAAACCACATTCTAATCCGGTTCTCGCTTAATCATGCGTTTTGAACCGTATCATCCTTTAAAACTAACCGGTCTAAGCATAGGCTTAATTAAGACCCGTTAGGAATCTAATAGGTTATTAAAAACCTTCGTTCCAGATTTAGGAGCCCAATAAAAGCTATCTGTACTTGCTTGGTGGTATACGGTTGGGATAAATTGTATAACTTTGCTCAGGTAAATACTTTTAACTTATTTTCCCTATACGGGCTTGGGGTACGGTATATACAAATACCGCTTGGTTGGGCATTGAATCTTTGATCGTATGAAGGTTAAACTAATTGAGATGACCCGTTTAAATTGTTTTGTTTGCTTAAAGCCTTTGGGGGGTTAATGACCATGTCCCGGATATCCTTGGCATCATTTTAAGAAATGGCCACGACCTAAGCACGGGGTGTAGGCGTACACCCGACAGTGCATATATAAATAATAAGGTATAACCGCCGGTTACGGGAATAACCCGCCGCGGGGCTATATCATGTGGTGTGTCTATTAAGCTTTAACCCAGTGACAATCTGGGCTACTGAACGCATAAGAAACATGTAATTCTTTTACAAGTATTATATACAAATAATTATCCCAAGTTATAAAAAGTTTTGTGCCACGTGCATTCAAATCAATTTTCTAAAATATTTTCAAAATGAGTCAGTTAAATTGTATTTACCAGTGTAAACTGGCGTATTTTCCCAAAAAGGCTAAGTGCAGGTACTAATCGGAATAGGCTGGCCACTCCTAGCATCAATAAAGAGTCTCGCAAGCTTAGATTTTAAAATCTGTTGAACAATTATCTTTTATTTGATCCGCCTGTGGATCCTTTACATTCCATTTGTAATACTTTGATATTACTTTATATCGGATTGTAATATATTCATCTTTTGCTTCCGCTGTGCATTTAAATTGTGTTGTTTGACTATGATGATATCAACTACGTCATGATACTTCCCACCGGTGATACGTGGAAATATTGGGGTGTGACAGGTTAGTATCAGAGCCAACATTGAGTGAATTAAACACTAGCCTTTTGTGTTTAATCTCAAATACACAGTAGCACATTCCTTAACCTTCTGAGTCTAGACTTAACATAGAATACTCTCATCTCTATTCGGAGAATTATTGCCTTCAATTCTATATATTTTAATATGTCGCCAAGCAAAGAAGCCATAATGGAAATTCTCCCCATTTGAATCCTAGGGAAGGCCGAGCTTCGTACTGCGACTAGGATTAACGTGCAACCAAGGAGAAAGCATTCAGAAATAAAATGAAGAAGAAACTCCTTATGCTGAAATTCGTTTCCTCAGTAAGTCCTTATAAGGGCATTTTTATCTTTCAGTCCCTTCGAGGACAACATCATTTCTTTCAAGTCCCGCTTAGGGCAATTCTGTACCTCCTTTAAAAATCATTGTAATGTTTTATCTAAATTTCATTTATATCATTGTATATGAATATAATGTATGAAATAAATTAAATTTCTTTTTTTAAGATCTACCATTATAATAAAATGGCATAAATCTGAAAAGGACGAGACCTAGCTCAGGTATCATTTTAAGACAGGGCCAAGATGATAGTTCCTCAATTAGATTTAGATCCTTATTAACATCTCAATTTAGGATTGTTCTGCGTTAAATATCAAAAAGAATCTTAAAGGTAAAACCTAGCCTAGATGTCATTTCAGACATGGCCAAGATGGTAGAACCTATTCAAAAGATTCAAATCCTTGTTAACATCTGTAATATGTTAACATTCCTGGCAGACGTGGTTCGATAAAATCGCGTAAATCATCCTTATGCTGGATTCTCCCAAAATCCTTTCTTATTTTATGATTTAAGCATCCATTAGGGATGTAATGCTTACGGGCCATCTTCATTGTCATATAAGACAAAAGACAGTCGTAGCCTGCAACTCCCTGTCAAGAAAAGGCAATGAACAACGTTCAAGCCTAAATACCTTGATTCTACAAAATCATGGTTTATAATTTAAAGTTGCCCTTGTGACTTGGCCTTTTAGTGCCATAGTTATATTTAATTAAATCTAGGATAATTATAAAATCCTGAATAAAATAAATATCATTCCTTTCCTGCCAGTATACATGTTAAAAGAGAATCTTAGAAGGTATAACCTAGCTTGAATGTCATTAAAGACCTGGCTAAGATGGTAAAACCTGTTTAAAAGAGATTCAGACCCTCGTTAACATTTGAAGACATGTTAACACTCCTGACAAAGGTGATGCGATAAAATCACACTTGTCATCTTTATATTAGGAACTTCCAAACCCCTTATTTAGCATAAATGATCGAGAGGAATCATGGCTAATAAACGCCGAACATGATGAACACATCAAAACATCCATTGGGATGAATACCTTCGGGCAAAGATGTATGCATGAAAAGGATAGTTTTATTTCATAACTTCTTGTCAAGACAATGAACTATGAAATTTTTCGATCCAAAGGAATCATCGATTATGTTTTAAAATTTCCCTAGTGACAAGGCATTTGTGCCATCAGAAAGTCCTTTGGAACAAACCCTTGTGCTATATAAAATGTCGGTACGACATTGACAGTCGTGACTTATGTCCCCTGTCTAATAAATATGAAGGATTATATTCCGTTTAAACGCCAAAGATGGTTTATTTAAAAACCTAGACAAAACATAATCAAATAAATCTAATACTATCTATTGGCCTATATGGTTTATTTGCACCATGGCTATTTAATCATCAAACTCGACAATTCCCTATATAATTAAGAAAATTATTACCACTTGGTTTGTAGCCTTCAAAGATTCACCATGGCTGACTCCTCTGAAGCTCACAATCATCCAGTTGATCAGAATGATGATGCAAGACTGAACTTAACAAGCACTGAGTTACAGGATATGATAGATACAACCGTAAACAACGCTGTGGACCGTGTGTTGAAGGATCATAAGTGAAAGTGCGATAATACCCCAAATAAAGGTTGTAAAAAGGGTAAGACCGGTTCTAGCTATAACCAGTCCAAGCCAGAGGAGGCAAAACCCAAATGTAAAACCTACAAGAAAAAGCACTTCGAAAAATGCTTCTATGAACAGACCAGGGGATGTGTCATCTGTAAAGAGATGGATCACAAGACCCGTGAATGCAAGGATTTAAAGGACAACCAGCAGTCAGGTGAAAAGACCAGATGCAAAACCTGTAGGAAATACCACCTCGGGAAATGCAGATTTGAATCTCAGCCTTCACCTTGTGGAATCTGCAAGTCCAAGGAGCATAAGACCTTGGATTGCAAGAAATTGGAAGATACGACCTGTCATGGTTGTGGCGAAAGAGGGCACATAAAGACCCGCTGCCCAAAGAAGGCGACTAAAGGAAAAGGCACTTTAAATTCACAAGCTAAGCCTTGTGGAATTTGTAATAAGGAAGGACACCAGACTTTGGAGTGCCAAGACGTAAAGGACGCAACCTGCTATGGTTGTAAAGAAATAGGGCACATCAAAACTAATTGCCCAAATAAAACCAAGAAGCCTGGAGAGGCTAAGAAGACCAAAGTTGGAAGCTCTCAAATGGATGCTCAAGAGGCTATTCAGGATGACAATGTCACAACAGGTACTTTCTTTATCAATAACACTCATGCTAGAGTATTATTTAATTCAGGTTCAGATAAGTCTTTCGTAGACAATGGATTTTGTAAATTATTAAATCTGCCTGTTAAAACTCTAAGGGTTAAGTATAAAGTAGAATTGGTTGATAGTACCTCAGAGACTGCTTCAGCAATATTAGATGGATGTTTTATATCCATTAGGAATCATTCTTTTCCGCTATCCTTGTTTCCGTTAAAATAGAGGGACTTGATCTAGTAATAGGAATGGATTGGTCGTCTTGTAACCAAGCCCATATTGTGGGTAATAAGAAGCAAGTAGTCATCAAGACTCCTTATGGTAAGCCTTTGACAATTCAAGGAGACATATGGTATGGATTGCCTATGTATCTGCTGAATTTGGTATTTAATACCAAAGCTTCGAATATGGAAAACTCAGAAAAGACAAACAGCAGTCGCGAGGCTAGAAAGGCGACAAATGTTAATGGTGCATCAAATGTGAAACTCAATGTTAATGGAGTTAATCTCCAAAATGGTAATTAACGCAGCTGTTAGAAAGGCTATGAGAAAAGCCATAAAAAGGTTCAAGAAGCTGAATGTTGTTTGCTTTAAAACATATGTCGCTACTCATGAGAAGAGCTTTACTCATACTTCAATTGCGAAGAATAAATTCAACAAAATCATATATGGCAAGGAGCCCATCCCTTTTAGGATGTACTTAAAAGTACTTCATCTCTTGGAAGTCAAGAGACTTCAATAGTAAAAAGGAGCCATCAATTGCAGGAAATTGTTGGATGAAGTAGAAACCATTAGATGTATCAGCGGTTGTGCTGGAAAGGACACGGTGAGGTAAGCGTCACAGTCATTTGATGGCAATACCCTTGATTAGTGAGGACATTAATGAAGTCTACTAGAAAGATCCTCTTATACAATATGGAATGGTCCAAGTTTTAAGGACCTTATTAGAAAACCTATTATCCGCATCACGAAATGGAAAAAGATGGAATGAGAATTTTCTGACTCCCACCATAAGAGTTATAAACTACTGGCAGTATGTTGCAAACCTTGGCTCATTGATTGAAATAGTGCCCTTATTCGGTTAACCTAGAAGTTAAGCATAATACACTATATATAATGATGATTTAGCATCGGCAATAAGAGGGCACATTAAGGTTTCAAAGCCTGCTCATTATAAATCCATTATGGATCTACCTCAGCTACCCACGTTTATAGATTTAGAAATAACCTGTCAAAGCTGAGACTGCCCTAAAATTTGTCAATGTTTTTATAGCTAAGTTTAAAAGGATTAAGAATGGAGGCGTTTAACCCTCCTGATGAATGATTAGAGGCAGTTCGCATTAATAATGACAGCAGATAAATCCCTTATGGTGATTTTATTGCTAGGAGTTACGTTTGGTTTCAGGTGCTGCTAAGTCTCTCATAAGACCATAAGTTTAGCAAACTTTTAGAAACTTTCCCGTAAGAACCCCAGATGTTAAGTGTAAGGTAAAACTTACAGGCGAAATCATAGGGACCAATTCTTCTGTCCCTGTCAGAAGCCTTCAGTCGTAGAATTTTTTTTTTTTTTTTGAAGTATCCTCTCTCTAGAGGAAGTGCGTCAGCATACGTAGTTGATATCTCTTTGATCTCTATCGATTGCAAATACCAGATGGTATGATAAAAGCGCCGTATGAGGATTGGTGTATCTTAATATGTTCCATAGATTGCTTCCATGCCTGATCAGTATGGAGGTTTAATGCATGGGACCACAAAGATATTCCGATGGTCATATGGTACTAAAGTCAGTTAATGGTATTCGAAGAAGATATCAAGAATGAAAGATTCCAAGTAAATGTCCCCGATTAAGGAATTTGTGGACTCGTAATATAAATGTGTCACTTGTTTGACACAAGCAATGATGAGTGAACTAGAGCCTGAGATTTGGAAAATCTCTGTAACCTCCTTGTATCTTGGTTATCTTCTCTTAAGATTACCCTGTTTACCCCCTGAGAGGCAAGTAGAGTTAAGATTTATATCCATTTAGGGCTATATTATTATGAAATCTCCAAGACGCCTAGTACCATCATTGGAAGAATCGAAACCCTGATTAAGTAAGTTTTAAAAATAAAGGATTTGGATAGCCTAACTCAATATCCTGAGAATTCGGTATAGTTAATTAAGAAAGACGGTTCATTTTGCTTATGCATTGATTACCGCAACCCTAATTAGGCAACAATTAAGAATTTGCCATCAGCTGCCCAGGATCGTCAATTTGTTCGACTAACGGCAAGGATTAGCTACTCCTTAAAATTAGTTTAAGCAGTGGTTTGAATAACCATCTCACCTTAAGATAAGCTTTTCTATAATAGTTGATATATAAGTATTAAGGCTTCTCCTTGCGAGACCTTTTATAGATGGAATGTTAAACATCTATTGCTAGACAGAAGATTGGTAAATCCAATTACCAAGATCTGAAAGTTGTCTTAGAAACAACGAATAAGATAATGCAAATTCGTAATCATCTGAAAATCGCCAGCAATTGGCAGAAAATCAAGGATTTATGAAAGTAACAACCCTCCGAAGTTCTTTTTAAGGGATAAGGTTCAACAAATGATATCACCCTGAAAGGGTGTGCCAATTTGTTAATTATCAGACTAGTTAAGCTCTGAATATATAAAATCATTCGAAAGAATCGAATGTATCAAGATCAAATAGCTTATAAGCTAAAATCTATTTAAGTAGTGATGTGCGTGAAGTGTGTTATATTTTTGATGTATATTTAAGCCCTTTTTACACTTTTAGCCAAGTTTTAAATTTATAAAACACGATATTTACTAACACTAAACACACATATGGGCAAGTGCACCCATCGTGGACGTAGTATAGTGTTGGTAAGATACCGAGGTCATCCAAGGACACAAGAGCTTTTAATACCGGTTTATCCTCAACGTCTAATCAAATCAAAAAGGTTAGAAAAATGTTTTAAACTAAGAAAAATAAAAACTAACTAAATGCTGAAAAATAAAAATAAAATAAAAACAGATAGACAAGATGAATCACTTGGATCCGACACGTGTATTAGTATAACCTTTGATTATTTTCGCACTTTTGCACTTGTTTAAGAGATTATCTTAGTTATTGTAGTAGGCCCCTCTTTTGAAGGCGACGTTACCCTCAACCAGTAGTTTGAGTCAGCAAGGATACAATCCTAAAGGGTCGGATTATTGAAAGATAATGAATTAAGTTATTAATGCAAATTATGGTAGGCCCCGCTTTTGGCGGTGACGTTACTCTCGGCTAAGTAGTCTGAGTCAGCAGGGATACAGTCCTAAATAGCCGGGTTATAGTATTAATAGTAGTTAACTTATGAGGGGGTCAAAGAGTTTGGATCCCCGCCATCCAATACCTATGGGCATTGAAGGAGATCCTACTAAATTTGACCCAGGTCCCAAGCAGGACCTCTAAACGCTGAACAAGGGCAAGACCCTTACCAAACCGTTCCCTTAACCCCCGACCAGGTAGCCAACATACCTCCATATAGACCGTGGAGATATGAATGGTGAAAATCTTTTATTTTATATAGACAGTAAAATAACGCCAAGACACCACGGACAAACGATAAGGAAAGATCACCTTCAACATAAGTAACTAGTTATTAAAGTCATTAATACAAAACCAAATAAAAAGTGCAAAAGATTAAAAATAAAAAGTATTATACTAAACACTTGTCTTCACCAAGTGATGTAAGAGACTTAGGCAAACATGGCCTTGATTGTCAAGAACTCTTACGATCAATCTTGGATCCCGAGACGACTCACACACTCTACGATGGACAATGGATGATGGTGGTGGATGATGGTGTTATGGTGGTGGTGGGTGGTGGATGAGGTGTGAGAGAGGTGGTGTGCCAAGGGATGAGAGAGAATGAAGCCAAGCTCCTCTATTTATAGGCTGAACAGAAGGCTGGACACGGCCCCGTGTCCGCTGGACACGGCCCCGTGCCCGCCTGACACTCTCTCTCCTCATTAATTGTAATTGCGAATTACAATTAATGCGCCTGCTGTACTTTCACCACGCCCCCGTGCTCGCTGGACACGGCCCCGTGGTGGGCAATGGAAGCTTCTACTGGTTTGTCTTTTCTGCTGCTTCCTGGGCACGCCCCCGTGTTCGCTGGACACGGGGCGTGTTCAGACTCTGTTTCTTCTCTTTTGCCTTGGGAGATGCCGTTGAGGGTCCGGGCAGTCCACTTTTGTCCCTTTTCTTGTATTTATGGTAGAATTAGCTGTCTTTTTGCTTCTTTTGTGATTTTGAGCTCATTTCATCCTGAAAATACAAAAGGAAGACAAAAACACTCTTTTTCCAACATTAGTACTAAAAAAGGGTTAGTTTTATGCCTTAATTGATGTGATTTATATGTTGCATTTTACACACATCAAATACCCCCACACTTGAACTTTTGCTTGTCCTCAAGCAAAACTCTTTAAATGTGGCTTACACTCCCAAATGGAATAGGTAGAATAGAAGTTTTTTTTTTTTTAGCTTGTCCTAGAGTGTCGGGAATCCAAGGTTTTTATAGGTTTTATTTTTATTTATTTACAATCCTATTCGTTATGATTTATTTTGAACTTTTCATAAGATGAATTACTTATTTGGGCATAGCATGCCTTATTAAAATTCCATTTATATACAAGTTCACATACCTCACGGGAGATCACTCAACACTCGGCCGAAGGTTTATATTTTAGTGAATCACTCGAGAGCGGCACGGAACTTATGTCTTCCATAGGCTTGCCAAGCAATCAATCCTCCTCCTTTTTAACTTTTTACCTTTGTAAATATCAAGAGGACTTTTTGGGTGAAGGCTTGGGTTTAAAGGTGGGTGGTTGGTTAGTGGTTAGTAAAAAGGGCGAAAATCGTAACAAGCGTCGGTTTTCGTGAAATACCTTTTTTTTTAGTGACTTTTTATTTTGAAGTATTTCTCCAAACAAGCTTTTATAGCTTTTGTTTGTTTTTGACTTCATCATATATATATATATATATATATATATATATATATATATATATATATATATATATATATATATATATTTTCGTCACATAAAAAGGTGAGTTTACGAAAAAGCGAACTTGTTACTAAAAAAAATAAATAAAAAAGGTTTTTGGTGGGTAAAAAGGGTTTTTGGGGTAATGAAATGAAAGGTTTAGGCTCAAAGGGGCTATCTAGGGGGATTTTGGGTAGGTAAAAAAAAATGAAAAATAATGGTTTTGAAAGAAAAATGGTTAGTCCTAATGCCTCCATCATTTACTTACTTGGGTTTAAGTTGGTAAGGACCGGGAATGTATCGTCGTGGCAAGTTCTAGATTCGTAAGGACCGAGCGGCTATTCACACAAGAAACGAAAAATGAGCATTTGATCTAAATATGTGTATTTTTATGCTCAATAAAGGCTCAAAACTCACTTTTGTGGGAATGGGTTTTTAATGTGACCAAGCATATATAATCGACTTTTAAACTAGACTTGTTATGCCGTTTCATAATTTTCTTATGTTGGTTCCTTTTTTTATCACGACGCTATCGGTTGTAAACTTGTAAAAATATAACCTTTTTAGAACTTGTTCTTCCCAACTTAAACTAAGACAAGTAAATAAAAAAATGAAAAAGTTTTTGAAAAAATTTGGGGTGTTTAGCGGTTCCAATAGAGTTTTGTGTAAGGCTTGTGTTTAGGATTTTGCAAAATTTCAAGGTTTTATCATCCCCCCCACACTTAAATTACACATTGTCCTCAATGTGTCCAAAAAATAATATTTTTGGTTGATTAGAATGTATAAAAGTGTGTTAAAAAGCAAAGATTTATGTTACTGGCATCCTGGACACGGCCCCGTGTTCACCGGGCACGGCCTCGTGGTCAAGTGCCAGTAACAAAAATTACAGAATTGAAACAGAAGCCTGGACACGGGGGCGTGTCCGCTGAACACGGCCCGTGTCCAGTTACCTGAACTGGGTGATTTTTCTGCAGGGGCTCAGCACGGGGCCGTGTTGGTTGGGCACGGCCCGTGTTGAGCCTTCTGTGATGGAGATTTTTGTCGGGTTGCTCTGTTCTTCGTGCATGGTTCCATTTTTCTCGTTCCCTTTTTCATCCATTACCACCATGAGTGTGTTTTATTCTCAAAACAACCATCAATTACAAAAACCATCATAACATTGCAAATCATAGAGAGACATTACATAAAGATAAAAATTACATAGATATTAAACTTATGGAGTTCTAGCCCTATGTTTTATTTTAATTTAGCAAAATTTCCAAGAAGATACTAGTCTTGGTTAGATAAGGCTTTGTAGAACTTCTCCTTTCGGGTACGGTTCTCCTCATATGTCGGCAAGCCACTCCTCTACCTCCCTTGGGAGGAGAAAAGAGGGCTCGTTTGCATTGGTTTGAGGAGTTTCAACTTCCGCTGGAACTTCTTGTGGGTTTTCCATAGGAGGTTCTGCGGGAAAGTCTCCCCACCCGGTAGGGTTGTTAACACCGAGTGCCAAGTTCCAGTCTTGTTGTGGAAGGACTGGTTCCATAGGGGGTGCTACCAAAATGTTTAACCTTTGGTGCAAAAGGTTAATCTCTTGGAAGCTGCTTTCAAGTCCCATGGTAAGATCGTTAATACGGTCAATGAGGACCTCCTCTACTGACGTCATTTCATCGAGAGCTTCCCTTAGCGCTATCACGTAGTGCACAAGTGTAGCTTCAACGGAAGGCCTCCTTCCCCTTCGGCTGTTTGAGGAATGAACGGATGATGTTTCACTGTTTTCACTCGCCATTCTACGAAAAATAAACCAAAAGCAGTTTATATGACGAAACAGTTTCTGGACACGGCCCCGTGCTCATTGAGCACGGCCCCGTGTTCATCTTTCTGCAGAATTTTGGAGCAAGGAATCTTGGGTTTTTAAGTTATTTTCTGAGTTTATGCAAGCTTTTTGACAGTAAATAACTTTAAACAATGTTACATAACATGTTTTTACCAAGATTCTATGATCAAAACTCATTGTTTCCTACCACAAAGATTGAAAATTCAAACTTTTCATGGTAGTTCTTGAAGAAAGATGAAGAAGAAGGAAATGTCTAGAAGAGGAAAGGACAAGATGGGTTGTTGGAAACTTCTTTTAGACTTACCTAGGATTGTTTGAGAGAAGATTCCTTCAAATCTCTGTCCCCAAGTTGGTCCAAATGTGCAGGATTTTTGGCTGCATTTATAGAAAACGACAGCCTGCTGGACACGGCCCCGTGTCCGCTGGACACGGCCCCGTGTGCAGATGAAATTCTGACACAGTTTGTCCGTATTCTGACGTTCTGTTCAGAGGGGAATCTTTTGGGTGGACACGGGGGCGTGTTGGCCGGGCACGGCCCCGTGTCGGAAAGCTGTCTTATGAAGTTTTGTCTTTACTAAGGAGCTAATCTATATCGGGTGGTTCTTGACTTGTTGGAACAACCCCATAGTGCCTAAGATACCTTAATTGTCCTATACTAAGGCGAGAACGCAAGAGGTTGTCGGTGAGGGTAATTCCTATTTTCATTCTAGGTGGACAAGTCCAACCCTTTCCCGGGCTCTCGTTAAAGAAGGTGTATGCCGAATCGCTCAGGTCTATGTATGCATCGAACGAAGTCGATGGGGAGTCCTTCACGGCACAATCGACACAGGGACGACTATCGTCCGCGTCTTTTCTAGGTAAGAAGGTATTTTCGGGAGCAACGAGGTTGTCGGAATGCGGTTCCAACATTTCCTCATGGTCATCATCTTGGGATGGATCTAAAAAATCCTTCCTAAGTTCTTTCGACCAATTAAGAAGTAGTTCTTCTAGTTGAAATAGCTCGTCAAGGAGCATTTCTCCTAGAATATCTGGCTGGGCGCATTCGAGGGAGAAATAGTGCTTATTTTTACTTTCGCCCCTCTTAAGGTTACAAGGAATCGGTGGGTCTATATAGTGGGGCCTATAAGTGAGGAAAAAACATTTTAATTCCTCATGTTCGCCTCCACATATTCGACACCACAAACCATAAGAGTGCCGAAAGTAAAAAGAATCACTATCACTCATGTTTGTGTCAGAAATTACCAACCGCCGGGATCTAACGGTTCTGTTTTCAGTAACTGAATCTTGGGCACGGGGGCGTGTTGAGTGGACACGGCCCCGTGTTCAGCCTACTGTCTGACTTAAAACAGGATTGTCAGTTCCAATGATTGAGCACGGGGCGTGTTCAGCGGGCACGGCCCCGTGTTGAGCTCTGCAGAAGCTAAAAATCTAAGAAAAAATCCTAAAAAATTAAAGAAAAATAAAAATATGATTAGGCCGTTGATTCCTAACTTTCTTAAAATCCTTGTGTCCCGGCAACGGCGCCAAAAACTTGATGTGCGTGAAGTGTGTTATATTTTTGATGTATATTTAAGCCCTTTTTACACTTTTAGCCAAGTTTTAAATTTATAAAACACGATATTTACTAACACTAAACACACATATGGGCAAGTGCACCCATCGTGGACGTAGTATAGTGTTGGTAAGATACCGAGGTCGTCCAAGGACACAAGAGCTTTTAATACCGGTTTATCCTCAACGTCTAATCAAATCAAAAAGGTTAGAAAAATGTTTTAAACTAAGAAAAATAAAAACTAACTAAATGCTGAAAAATAAAAATAAAATAAAAACAGATAGACAAGATGAATCACTTGGATCCGACACGTGTATTAGTATAACCTTTGATTATTTTCGCACTTTTGCACTTGTTTAAGAGATTATCTTAGTTATTGTAGTAGGCCCCTCTTTTGAAGGCGACGTTACCCTCAACCCAGTAGTTTGAGTCAGCAAGGATACAATCCTAAAGGGTCGGATTATTGAAAGATAATGAATTAAGTTATTAATGCAAATTATGGTAGGCCCCGCTTTTGGCGGTGACGTTACCCTCGGCTAAGTAGTCTGAGTCAGCAGGGATACAGTCCTAAATAGCCGGGTTATAGTATTAATAGTAGTTAACTTATGAGGGGGTCAAAGAGTTTGGATCCCCGCCATCCAATACCTATGGGCATTGAAGGAGATCCTACTAAATTTGACCCAGGTCCCAAACAGGACCTCTAAACGCTGAACAAGGGCAAGACCCTTACCAAACCGTTCCCTTAACCCCCGACCAGGTAGCCAACATACCTCCATATAGACCGTGGAGATATGAATGGTGAAAATCTTTTATTTTATATAGACAGTAAAATAACGCCAAGACACCACGAACAAACGATAAGGAAAGATCACCTTCAACATAAGTAACTAGTTATTAAAGTCATTAATACAAAACCAAATAAAAAGTGCAAAAGATTAAAAATAAAAAGTATTATACTAAACACTTGTCTTCACCAAGTGATGTAAGAGACTTAGGCAAACATGGCCTTGATTGTCAAGAACTCTTACGATCAATCTTGGATCCCGAGACGACTCACACACTCTACGATGGACAATGGATGATGGTGGTGGATGATGGTGTTATGGTGGTGGTGGGTGGTGGATGAGGTGTGAGAGAGGTGGTGTGCCAAGGGATGAGAGAGAATGAAGCCAAGCTCCTCTATTTATAGGCTGAACAGAAGGCTGGACACGGCCCCGTGTCCGCTGGACACGGCCCCGTGCCCGCCTGACACTCTCTCTCCTCATTAATTGTAATTGCGAATTACAATTAATGCGCCTGCTGTACTTTCACCACGCCCCCGTGCTCGCTGGACACGGCCCCGTGGTGGGCAATGGAAGCTTCTACTGGTTTGTCTTTTCTGCTGCTTCCTGGGCACGCCCCCGTGTTCGCTGGACACGGGGCGTGTTCAGACTCTGTTTCTTCTCTTTTGCCTTGGGAGATGCCGTTGAGGGTCCGGGCAGTCCACTTTTGTCCCTTTTCTTGTATTTATGGTAGAATTAGCTGTCTTTTTGCTTCTTTTGTGATTTTGAGCTCATTTCATCCTGAAAATACAAAAGGAAGACAAAAACACTCTTTTTCCAACATTAGTACTAAAAAAGGGTTAGTTTTATGCCTTAATTGATGTGATTTATATGTTGCATTTTACACACATCAGTAGCTTGGCGGAACTCGCAATGTGACCCACGCTAATGGTTTAAGGATATGTTTCCCCAATAAATCAAGAAGCATTATCACCTAAGGATATGCAGATTAATGAAGATTTTGGTTTGATGAGAAACCCGTATCAATTAAAAATCATCAAACTTAAGAAGCCCCAAAAGGATACATGTACCTATTATAGAGGTCAACTTGGGTGCTTGAAGAAGCCCCAAATATAATGTGGAAGTTAAGTCCATGATACATCAGAAAGTACTTCCAGCGTTTTAGCAAATCTCAAGGTCGAGATTTCTTTTAAGGGGGTGAGGATGTAACACCTCGTAAAATCACATCCAATGATGTATTGGCACGTGTAATAACCCTAATAAAGTCCAATATTGAATTTAAGGGACTAATTTTTCGAAAAATCGAAAACTTTGATTATGAAAGGACTGGAAGTGTTAGCATACCTAAAATAAGTTTCTAAATAACCTCTCACAATAATTATATTCACAAATGAGCCACTTGGCGATCGAGTGTAGCCATTTGCGGAATAAATTGAAAGTTTGCGCAATAAAGGGTTAAAAGCGTCAACATGTTAATTCTTACCTCTGAGTGACCTTTTAACAAACCGGGAGCTTCATAATATTTGATTATGCTCTCGGGAATGCCAAATAATGGCCGTCTTAGGTTTTTATGCCTATAAGTAAAGTTACGCGCAACTTTGCAAGTTAGAGGGACTAAAAGTGTCAATATGTTTAATTATACCTCTGAATGACCTTTTAGCGAACCCGAAGCATAGTGATGTTTAATAATACTTTCAAGAATGCCTAATATGGATTAAATGAGGCTTCAATACTATTAAATGATGAGATACGCAAGTTTGCGCAATAGAGGGACCTAAAGCGTCAACTTTTGAATATACGCCTTTTGGTTACCATTTAAGTGAACGGGAGCATAGTAATATTTAAGCATATTCTTGGGAATGCCTATTATGGGCCATGGAAGGCTTGGATGTCATTAAACGACATTCCGCGCTACTTTGCGCAATTAAAGGACTAATTGCGTCAAACTGCAAAAGTATGTCGATACGTATGCTAACGGACCTCCCGGAATATGACCATGAGTTAAACATACCCTATTTATCCTTTATATTTCTTAGATATAGGCTTAGAGGTGTTTGGTGCGCAAAAATAAACTTTTAAGTCAAGCAGGGACTAAAAGTGTCAAAAAGTGCACAACTTTGCATTTTCGCGCATATCTCACATTCTGAATATATCCGAACACCCAAAAATTTATGTAAGCACTAAAATATTTTATTTTAGTATTTGTCTCGATAAAATTCCATTCGTCACGTAATTTGGTTCGTTTTTCGCGTCCGTCCGTTTTTCGTCGTAATTAGCCGAACAACGTGACCGTACGACCAAACGAACCGACATCCGGCATATTTTTGAGCATGTTCGCTATGCTTAGGCATCATTTTAGAGCCTTAAAAATGGTTTAACGGGCCTTAGATGTGTCGGAAATGGCATTTGGAAGTGCAGGGGCCAAAATTGTCAACTTTTGAAACTTGCTGTGTGCAAGCCTGGTCCTTACGGACCGTATGACTGGACCCTTATGGTCCGTAAGCTGTTGCCAGTAACAGAAATGTTAAAAACCAGCTTTGGTTTTGCTCTTTGTCTCACATACTTGATTCTAGGGGCTGGTTAGTGCACCCATAGTTTTCTAAAACAATGGGCATACTTGTAGGGCTGAGATCGAATCCCGTTTACCGAGGAACGATCCTAACGGCTCTCAAAATCCTATAAATACCCCCTTTGATTTTGGGTTTCACTTGCACCATTCATTCTTTTCTGATTGCTCTGAATTCTTTGAGGGTCTTGAGCTTCTTGAGAACCTCTTTCAGTCCTTTGGACTCTTGTAAGTAATCCCTTCATGCTTAGTTTATTTATTTAGCGTTTTAAACCGAAAAGTCAAGCGTTTTCGATAAACTCTTTGACTTTTAAAACGGTTGAGCTATGGTTCGCAACGAACATAGCTACGTGACCGTAATAGGTAGGTATTAAACCCTAAAAAGGGCACCTCTTAATTACCACGTTTACTTAGTCAAATGGGTTAGTTTTAAATAAATTCATAAATATTAATATAAGGAACCATAATATCAGTTTTCTCACTTTAATAACTTGGTAAATATTAGTTGAACATGCCTAAGCATGATTCAACCCGACAACTCTAAGTATAGGCTCGGTTCGGAACCGAAAGTCGCAAAAGTTGACTTTTGCTTTGACTTTCAGTTCTGATCCAATTTAGTTTATTTTAATATGCCTTAGGATTCCATTAGGACCATATTATAGGTTAGTATAACCCTCCGAGGTTATACAACTTGGTTCCATAGAAATCCTAATTCATGCATGTTTCCGTTAAATGCCTAAATGTTGACCGTTATGCCCTTTTGACCCTAAAATGAGAATTTTGAAAATGTGAGAGGACAATAATCTTTATTACTGATTTATAAACTTGTCCTTAAAATTTGACATCAGTTTGAGGTCTAGAGTAGGAGTTATGCTCAATAGCGTAATTAGAAAGCTTTTTGTTAATTAAATGACATAATTAGCGTATAGCCTATCTAAACCCAATTTTTGTAACCAAACTATTTACCTACTGATATAAAATAGTATTTTGGGATTTTTGAAGATTTTTATTTATTTTTAGGCTGAGCATAACATAGGGTTCTAAGCTTGATTCGGTAATTACCGGTTTTGCCCTTTTGGCTTATAAATTGAGTTTTACAAAACACTTTGACCCCGAACCTTTTGCTACGGATTTTATATCATAAATAAGATATTTTGAACTTTATCAACTGATCAAAAATTCAGATTTCCTATTTAAACCCGAAAATCGCTTAAAACCGACTTTTACGCGTTTCAAGCGCATAGTATGAGTTAAAACTATTTTTCGCATATGAAACTTAATACCTACTGATATTTTGAGTAAAATTTTATACTTTAATAGTAAGCAAAAGTTTTAAACTCGGATTTCCAAATTTGACCTTTAAACCTTATGTGAAATTACCAAAATGCCCCTTCGGTGCATAGTTTGGTTATAAATAATAAAATTCACATATGTGTAATACCCTACTGTTATAACTTATTAAATTAAGTATTTGTACCGATTATATCAGACCCGAAACTCAGATTTATATTAAACCTCTTTTATAACCTTTAAAATGACCGAAATACCCCTACGGGACATAAATTGGTCTTAAACTCGTTTTGGGCATAATGGAAGGCATCCTACTGATATCACAACATATTTAAGGCATATTGACTTAGGAAACCTGTTCATGACTCTTTTGGTTACCCGTTACGCACTTTTCGCGTTCGGATCGGCTTATGTAACTAGTTTGCATAAATTAGCCGAAACGGGTCAAACCTTATCATTTTTATCTCAAAATCCAGAATGTGTTTAGTTTACCCTTATTACACAAGTATACAAGCTTGTCGGGTCTAAACCACATTCTAATCTGGTTCTCGCTTAATCATGCGTTTTGAACCGTATCATCCTTTAAAACTAACCGGTCTAAGCATAGGCTTAATTAAGACCCGTTAGGAATCTAATAGGTTATTAAAAACCTGCGTTCC
This sequence comes from Helianthus annuus, assembly GCF_002127325.2. Classification (NCBI taxonomy): domain Eukaryota; kingdom Viridiplantae; phylum Streptophyta; class Magnoliopsida; order Asterales; family Asteraceae; genus Helianthus; species Helianthus annuus. The sequence continues at coordinate 44,708,420 of NC_035440.2, forward strand.
AGATTTAGGAGCCCAGTAAAAGCTATCTGTACTTGCTTGGTGGTATACGGCTGGGATAAATTGTATAAATTTGCTCAGGTAAATACTTTTAACTTATTTTCCCTATACGGGCTTGGGGTACGGTATATACAAATACCGCTTGGTCGGGCATTGAATCTTTGATCGTATGAAGGTTAAACTCATTGAGATGACCCGTTTAAATTGTTTTGTTTGCTTAAAGCCTTTGGGGGGTTAATGACCATGTCCCGGATATCCTTGGCATCATTTTAAGAAATGGCCACGACCTAAGCACAGGGTGTAGGCGTACACCCGACAGTGCATATATAAATAATAAGGTATAACCGCCGGTTACGGGAATAACCCGCCGCGGGGCTATATCATGCGGTGTGTCTATTAAGCTTTAACCCAGTGACAATCATGGCTACTGAACGCATAAGAAACATGTAATTCTTTTACAAGTATTATATACAAATAATTATCCCAAGTTATAAAAAGTTTTGTGCCACGTGCATTCAAATCAATTTTCTAAAACATTTTCAAAATGAGTCAGTTAAATTGTATTTACCAGTGTAAACTGACGTATTTTCCCAAAAAGGCTAAGTGCAGCTACTAATCGGAATAGGCTGGCCACTCCTTGCATCAATAAAGAGTCTCGCAAGCTTAGATGTTAAAATCTGTTGAACAATTATCTTTTATTTGATCCGCCTGTGGATCCTTTACATTCCATTTGTAATACTTTGATATTACTTTATATCGGATTGTAATATATTCATCTTTTGCTTCCGTTGTGCATTTAAATTGTGTTGTTTGACTATGATGATATCAACTACGTCACGATACTCCCCACCGGGCCCACCGGTAATACGTGGAAATATCGGGGTGTGACAGCAGGGTGACTTCGATTGAATCGAACCATTGAAACATGGCAGTAGGCCCGTCTTCTCCGGTGAATTCTTTGGGTCCGCAGGGTTTAAACTGCTTGAAGCTAAAAGTAGCTTTAGGCGTGTCAGTCCTTGATTCCTCTGAGGACTTGCTAGCGCTTTCATTCAGCTCACTGACGATTTGCGGAATGACTTTCGCCATCTGTTTTGCGACCAGAGAGGCGATACGCTTGTCCTCAAAGTTTCTTCAGGCGGCGCGAGAAGTGTGTGATCCGAATGACGACATTGTCTGCAGCAGACATCGTCACAGGACTCAGACACAACATAATCGAATCTCACCTCACACGCACTACTACTAAATAAAGCTTAGGAACACTTCTACACGTAATCACATAGGCACATAAGCACATAGGCACGTAAACACATAAGCACACAAGCACGTAGAGCACAGAGGCACATATCCACTATATTTTGCACGTATTCACCAACATATATTGCACGTGTTCACCTATTAATTCAGGTTCGCGCGTTCGAGAGTAGCGATTGTGAGTAACGAGTACACATCGAGTAATATAGCAAGCGATTTGTTAGCGTATTAAGATAGATGTGCAGTGCGAGTTGTGCGTGTTGATCAAAATAAACAGCGAAAAGCGTATAAATCACCAAAAATTGAAACACATAAACAGGTAAAATCACATAAAACGCATAAAATTTTCACATAAAAGCGAATCACGATAAATCACAGAGTCAGCGGTTGCAGGGTCAGGATCGAAAACACATAAAATCGAGAAGGGATTGTCTCGGCTGATAGACGTTGACTACCCAAAGTGATTCGACTATTCTCAAGTACTTCGAGTATACGATTTGACCTAATAGACCGTGCTCTATCACCGGCATACGGGAATGGCACGCATCCTTTCGGTTATTCACGCAACTCAAGTCGTTGGAATCCATCGAGACTTTGGTGAGAGTTTTGTAAAACCAATAATAGTGAACGGAACGAGTTATCGAGGTTCGGGTTTCACCCCTAACTTAGCGACAAGGTTTGGGGTAGAGGGAGACTTTGCGTTGAAGTACGGATTTCACTCCTGATTCAACGCAAATTCTCGTTTTTATTGTAAAAATCGTGCGTTGATGGAGCGATTTGATCGAGAGTTTGCGGTTTTCACATCTAATCTCGACACAATTCTCCCTCTCATCTTTGTAAATAGTGCAGTGCTAGCCTTAGGAAAGGCTAAGTGATAGAGTATAGCATGATTGCGAATCAATCGAATAGCAGAAATAGGCTCGCGCGAAACCCCTATCGGGTTCGCACAAGGTGGTCTATTGGTACTTAGACTATAGACTAGGTCGTTTCTAAGACATCGACCCGGACTAGGTCGAGTCTTTCCTAATTCCCTATAGTTATGGCTCTGATACCAATCTGTCACACCCCAACCGATGGCGGAAACATCGGGGCGCGACACTGAGCAAAAAATATTGTCCAAGAGTTTCCATAACAACTACGATTACCAATTATTTAAGCTTCACATCCCATACCATGACATAATAAGTAACACAGTTATTACAGACAAGTAGTTCTCGAATACAATAAATGATGTTCCGACAACTCATAATTTAAATTGTTTGTATCTAGACTCATCCTATCTTGATTCCACAAAAGATAGCAAGCAAGCACAGCATCCTAAACACCTGTCACATACATTAAAATAAAGGTCAATACACATAGTGTAAAAGTGAGCATACAAGTTTAATAGTATAATAGATAGCGAAAATCATTTACGCATAACTAGCATGTAACATGTAGCAAAGTGAAGCTAGTAGGTTATCGACAATGAAATATGCACAGACGTGACTGCAAGTTGTAAAATGCGCAACACATATCCCCACTGGGACACGTGAAGTAAAGCCCTTAACAACCCCTATCCACGACAGGTGCTGAGTCCAAACTATAGTACTATCGTTGCTAAGGTGTCAGGCAACAACCACTGTGTAAACATAACATACAAGCATTCATCGAGTAACACGTATAACATGCAGTAAAGGTCAGCGTATAAAAGTGTTTGCGTTGTGTGTCGATTGTGATTTGAATAAGTAACGTATGTAACACCCAAAAGTGCGTAAAGCAAAAAGGGTTCGAGTATGCTCACAGATAGCGTTTAAACACCGTCTTGGATTGAAGGGAGCGCTGGAAAGTTAGCCTGATTACAGAACGATAGCATAAGCGATGAACGGCGCGTTAAAAGGTGATGAATGACTCAGTGACGAATGGTCATCCGATCGGATGACAATCCGAATGGATGGTCATTTGATCGGATGACAACCCGATCGGATGGTCATTCGATCGGATGATAATCCGGTCGGATGGTCATCTGGTCGGATGGCCATTCGGTCGGATTGCCACTCGTTTGGGATGGATGTGTTTGTGTATGATGGTTTTGAAGTTTTCATTGTAGCATTTTAAAATCAGAGAAGTATCTCTACCTTTCAGGTCGTTCGATCGGATGGCGATCCATCCAACAAGACATTTCTCAGAGAACAAGTTCACAGCAGGATTGGTCATTCGATTGGATGGTCATCCGATCGGATGACAATCCGTTGGAACTGATATGTTTTGAAAATGTTGTGAAATATTTAAGTGTTGAGGCCAAATGTCATCCGATCGGACGGCAATCCGTTAGACAACCTGATCATTTGAAACTTGGAATATTTTGCTAAGTTTTGAAAAGTTTGCGGTTTGACTGAGACGGTATGAAAACATGTTAAACAATGGAAACCCATCAAGTCCGAGTTACCCGATCGGATGGGAATCACCCCAGTCCGATTAGTTAACTATTCGTGAAGGTTGTTCATGTTCAACCCGTTAAGTCGGTTATCTCGTTTATAGGATTCAGATCTCAGACCGACACATCACTAGAGAAAAGCAGAAGGCCTGAATGAGTTCCGATTCTATCGGTTTTGAGTGCATTGAGTGTAAAAGAGTTGAAAGAAAGTTATGAAAACATCTTTCAATCCTTTTAATCTTGAAAACGTTTGGATTTTAGATGAAATCAGTGTTAAATCATGTTGAAATCCTTTAGATCTGAGTTGTTCTTGGTGGAATGAAGCCAAATTTTGAAGTTCATAAGAACTAAATGATGACATCACCCTAGAACGCCTAAAATCAGGTGATTTCATGGTTAAAAGTGAAGATTCAAAGGTGAAAATGATGAAGAAGTGTGTGTAGATGATAGATGTACAAGATTTGAGTTGAAAACTTACAAGAATCGCGAGAAATCGAGAGAAAATAGGCTGAGAAGTTGAAGAGTCGCACCAGAGCTGTCACATCACTGTTTGTGATGTGACAGGTGCTATTTATAGGATTCCAAAAGAGGAAAGGTGATGCAGGGTAACGGATCGGATGGCAATCCGATCGGATGGCCATCCGTACGGATGACCATTCGATCGAATGGTCATTCGATCGAAGGGTTGCCGTGAGTTGGTTTCGACGTTTCGATTTGTGCGTTGAGCGTTGCGATGCGTTTGAGCGAGTGTCGATTAAGCGATGCAATAGATTTAGATAATAGTCACACAAATAATATAATTAACATAAATAACCTTGCGTTTCTAGTTGGCGATGAGATTGCGTTGCGATAGAGTTGCGGTTGCGTTTTCGATTAATCACCACGATCATAATATAAACATGCACAAGTAACACATAAGTAGCACACACACGTAAAACAATATACCTAACCTATAAATCAAGTTGCGAATGTGATTGCGATGCGATTAGCGATAGATAGATTAGCGATTAACATGTGATTAATCCTTGATTATTATAGATACTCCACATAATACAACTAAAGCAAACAATTTAAAGGATTCGATTACAAGTCAATGAAGTAAAATCAATCGTTAAGCAAGGAGTGACATATCGCAATTAGCAATCTTTTCTTCTTTTGTCTTTGACTTTGACTTGTACTTTGACTTTCTGAACGCGGGTTGTTACAATAGGGATGACTAGAAACTTGCACAAGAAATTACTAGATTGAATATTTATGTTACGTTGAACTTGTCATATTTTTCATTTATTTGTTGTTATTTGAATTCCATGTATTGTAATGACAATTTGAAATATGAAATGAAAACGGTTTTGATTTAATTATTGTCACCTTTAGCCTTATGTGTGATGAGCAATCTTTCTTTGTCCCACTCCGATGATTCCGCCATTGGTTGGGGTGTGACAGTTGGGTCCAAGTGTAAGTCTCAAATCACCAATCTACGGTGATAGTGATCGATTTCAAGCCCAAACATCTATCGATTAGTTGTTTGTGAATGAATAATCAAGTAAAATAGAAGAAACTCGATGAAAAATGAAAACTGAGACACGCGAATCCATAATAACAATGTTCCAATCGATTCATAAAACTAAAAGCTCCTATAATCAGCTAAGTAAAGCACACGATTACATGTATTTCGAGATACACACCCTTAAACGCCTAACCGCAAAATGAACAAAAACAAGTCATACATAGGTACCGGTGATGACACGCTATGTAACTTTTTCATTTCTTTGATCGCTATGTGAGTCAGTTGAACAGGGCATATTTTAAGCAAAACTTTCATCCAAGGGCATGTTTGGATGAAATTTTCCATTTCTCTTTATTGACTTTTTAACCTCCTTATCTCCTTTTTGAAAAAGTCACAACCAAGTGACATTTTCATTTCTTCTTTTCAATGCCTAAAAAACTCATTTTCACTTTATTACCCAAATACCATTTCACAAAAACTCATTTTTCAAGAAGTTAATAAGTCATAAGGAGGTAAAATAAGCTTATCCAAACATTACCTAAAATATTAAATAGAAAATTATAATAGAGTTAAATGTCATTTTAGTCCATGTGGTTTGGGTCATTTTGCCAGTTTAGTTCAAATGTTTCATTTTTTGCCTGTGGGTCCAAAAAGGTTTCACTATTGCCATTTTAGGCCACTGAGTTAACTTCATCCATTTTTTTTGTTAACGAGAAGAGCAATTCAGTCATTTTATATGTAATTCTATTAACTAGAAGGACAATTCGGCCATATAAAATGATCGAATTGCCCTTCTCGTTAACAGAAAAAATGGATGAAGTTAACTCAATGGACTAAACTGGCAACGATGAAACCTTTTTGAACCCACATGCGAAAAATGAAACCTTTAAACTAGGGGTGCGCATGGGTCGGTTTGGGTCGGTTTTGGCCAAAAACCATAACCATAACCAATCGGTTATGTTGGTTATGGTTATTTGGTTTTGATGGTTATAGCGGGTCGGTTATGGGTGGTTAACCAAGTATTTAGCTTAGCTAAAAATAACTTATTTTTTTTAACATGGAATAAATTGTTATTGCATATTTGTATATATTAGTATATTACATAGTATTAAAGAATACATATAATCTATAATATTGATACCCTTATTATCGAATATTCAAATAAAGTGATATTATACAATCCATAAATTCAAATAACATTCAAACAAAACCACAAAATGATATGAAAACCCCATAAGTACTAAAAATCTTCAGTAAAAAACATCAAATATTAAAAATATGGTGAAAATGATATGAAAAACCCATAAATACGAAAAATGAAACCTTTAGATTAGACTAAATTAACAAAATTACCCAAACCATAGGGACTAAAATGACATTTAACTCATTATAATATCTACAACCAGTCGGTTTCAAAATAAATAAAAAATATCTTTTCTTAAAAAATAAAAAAAAAAAGGTTCGTTTTAAACAATGAGAAACTAGAAGTCGATACTTGTTCTCTTCAGGTTCACTCACTTTGATTCCAATCACCACACATTTTCACTATCTCTCCAAAACTTGAACTTGAACAAACACTAGCTCATTTCTTCATCGCTACAAATTAAGGTAATTCCCGTTGATCCTTAATCTAACAATTCCTTATATTGCTATCATGTTCACTACAACCTACCTACCTGATTCATTCATTGATCGTTTTGCCGCTGTAACTCTTGTGATCATAACATAAAACACAGTTACCGGATTTCCGATCAACAAGTTTGTTATTGCCGATGATGTTGTTCCGTTGTTATTTCATCGTAGAATTGAAATCGGAGCATGATAGTTTAACTGCTGAATTAGGTTCCGCTGTTGTTCTTATAAATCTATATCTAATAAATAAGTACCTGTTTGTTTGTTTGTGGCATATGTCATAGACATTTTTATTTCATTTCTTATTTAAAAAAGTTAACTAAAAAGGTTTTATTAGTTAAAATACTTATTTATTTATATACTATCAATTTGAAACAATTGTATGCAACTTTGGTTGTAAGTTATGCTTAAGTGGTTGTAAGTTGTGCTTAAGTGATTGTACCTTAATCAAACAATTGTTTCATTACCTTACCAAATTCAGTCTGTTTTGTATGCATGTATGATTGTAAATTGTGCTTAAGTGGTTGTACCCTAATCAAATAATGGTTTCATTATCTTACCATATTCAATCAGTTTGATCCATTCAAAGTTGTGTTGTTTTATTTGTAAATTATTATTATTTATAATAATCTAATTAATTTAGCCAAAATCTTGTATAAATATAATTTGCAACATATTGATGCAATGGTTGTTGTAATGTATGCATTATGGTTTGTATAGTGGTAATGATATATATTATATATAGATTACGATGAACATGTCAAACGGGAAAAAATAGACGCGGGTTCATCGTAACGCGCGAGTCCTAGATCAACTTAGTTATTTTATTCTATGTTTTACGTTTCGGTTTAATTTCTTCGCATTAACACCGCAACTTCAGTGTCGGTGGTCGCTGGCAGTAGTGTGGCATTAGTGCTCGCCCCCGCCGCAACGCGGAGGTGCTTTATACTAGTTTATATGAAATTTCAGTTCTTATCTTATCTTAAAATATTGTTTTATAATTCATATTCAAGCTATCTAACACATTAGAGGGAAGGTTTACCTACAATATGCGATGATACAATATGAAATTACGCACGTTATAAAACTCAAAACCCTAATCACGCAGGTTGAAAAACCATAAATCACGCATGTTGAAAACCATAATCACGCAGGGTTATGATTTTTCAACATGCGTGATTAGGGTTTGGAGTTTTATGACATGTGTAATTTCATATCGTACGTATCGTACGTTCATCAATATTGTATTTTACACTTTCACATACATTAGTTTTTAATCTATTTTTGTTTTTAGTTTTTAACCTATTTCTGTAATATGCTGAAGTTTATTTCTATATTCTTTGACTTGGTGTGTTGGTATGCTGTTCGTTTTGGAGTCGAGGGTCTCTCTGGAAGCAGTCTCTCTATCCCTAGGGATAGAGGCAAGGTCTGTCTACATCCCACCCTCCCCAGACCCTATAAGTAGCTTTGCTATTTGTGGGATTTACTGGGTACAGTTGTTGTTGATGAAGTTTAATCGGAAATATAATGTTTACTCTCGTTTTTCCGCCACAATCTAGCGTAAATTTCCAATAATAATAGTTTAAATATTACTTATGGTTTCATGATTTTCATCTGTAAATGAAAGTCAATTTAATTACACATTTCCTGTCTTTTTCCCTAGCAGGAATTTTAGGGTAGGTGATCTGCAACAAACCAAACACAATAAGTTAACAATATTATTGTTTAGTAGCCTTACACCAAAGTGTTATGGTTGAATGATGCTATTTCTTGCAAGCCAAGAAAGCTAGATGATGGCTACAACCGCAGTAATTGGACTAAGGGCAGGTGAGAGACTGTTGGGTTCGTCTTCTTACTATTCGGATGTTGGTGATAAGCTATCAAACATTAATGATGTCGGGTTCATATCCGTTCCAACTAAGAATGTGATTACCGCGAAAAAATCGTCCACTTACGGCCATGGGTTCATATCCAAACGACATAATCGAGATACACATTACATCAGAGCTCTAACGGAGCATGTTGATACCGCTTCCGGTTCGTTAAGTATAGAGGAATGGATTAAAGGATATGAAAACGTGGAACTGGACGGTGATGATCAAGAGTTTTCGGTTGAAGCTTTACTGTCGTTACAGAAATCTTTACTGGAAAAACAGTGGAACCTTTCGACCGAGAGCACGTTGACTAAAGTCAACCCGACAGAGAAAACAAGCAAGAAGATTTTTGTAAGTGGTTCTGTGAAATCTGCACGTAGGCGTAGATTAGACGCTCAGAGGAAAACGCCAAATGGAAGATTTTCTTTTAACGAAGGAGTTGTTATCAGTCCGGAGTTGCTCCAAAATCATGCAAGCGATACATTGTTAACGCATGATGAGGTGGTGGTTTTGTCAAAAAAGATTAAAACCGGTCAACGGTTAGAAGAGCGGAAATCAAGGTAACTTATAAGTTATAATCATACCTTCTTCCTTTTTATACAGTCATATATGTATATGTTTTGATGAGGTTTTTTTAGTTTGACGGAGAGTTTGGGATCGGAACCATCTGAGGTGCAACTTGCAGCATCGATGAAGATTTCACGAGCTGAGTTGAAAATAATACAGATCGAGTGCAAGTTGGCAAGAGAGAAGCTAACCATTAGCAATATCCGTTTAGTCATGTCGGTTGCGCAAAAATATGCTAACATGGGAGTTGAAATTGGCGACTTGATTCAGGTGTCTGTTATCTTCGAGTAATGTTTTTAACGGTCAAGGAGTAGATTTTTTAGCTAGTAAAATAGTCACTTATAATGTTTTATCGTAGGGAGGTCTAATTGGACTATTGCGTGGGATAGAGAAATATGATTCATCAAGGGGGTTCAAGATTTCTACCTATGTTTATTGGTGGATAAGACAGGTGAGGACAACAGTAAATGCATTTTTAATATAGTTATTTCAGTCACGGTTAATCCTTTTTTTTTTACTTTTATCTTTTTAATTTCAGGGTGTTTCAAAGGCATTAATCGAAAACTCAAGAACCCTAAGGCTACCTATCCATATACATGAACGATTAAGTGCAATACGGCACGCAAAGGCTAAGCTCGAGGAAAAAGGAATAGCCCCGTCAATCGAAGTAAGTTAAACGATACATTTTACATAAAATATAGAGTTAACTTTCGGTTTGCTCCCTGTGGTTTGGTCATTTTAACGATTTTGCCCCCAGTAGTTTAAAAATGGCCATTTTACTCCCTGATCTTTCGAGTTTGTTGCCAGTTTGCTCCCCGGCTCTAACTCAGTTAAAGGTGTATTTAGGTGAAAAGACTTACATGCCCTTGCTTTTATCTATAAAATTACCAAAATACCCTTCTAGTTAATAGAATTTTTGGATGGAGTTAGAGGCAGGGAGTAAAATGATGATAAGTTAGAAAGATCAGGGAGGAATATGGCCATTTTAAAACTATTGGGGCAAAACTGTTAAATTGACCAAACCATAGGGAGTAAAACGAAAGTTAACTCTAGAATATATTCCACTGCTTTTTATGTATATCTCGATTTTAAACTTTAGCTAACGAGCTATATCTTTCTGGTGATGTAGAAAATTGCAGAAAGCCTGAACATATCAACAAAGAAAGTATTGAATGCCACAGGGGTACTTGAACCTTTTACAGCCTTTTGTTTATGCTTTTTATAATTTTATTTGTGTTTCATCATCTTATATTGAGTCCGTTTATTGTAGGCGAAATGCAAAGTGTTCTCACTTGATAGGCCCGTATCCCCTTCGTTAAATGGTCTTCCAGGCGATACCTTTCAAAGCGTAAGTCTAGATATTCCCACTTCTTATTTGAAACTCACACACACACGCACGCCTGCAAAAATATGATTGGTACCATTTAGGGGCTGTTTGGCAACTTCTGAATGGTTAAGTGCTGAACCAGTAAGAGGTCTGAACCATTAAGAGCCAGTATAATGTTTAACCCTTCAAAGGCAAATGTCTGACCAATTCAGATTAGAGGTCTTAACCATTCAGACTCTGTATAATACTTAACCATTCAGAGGCAAATGTCTGAACCATTCAGACAATCTGCTCACGAAACAAACAGTCTGAACCATTAAGTGCTGAACCAGTAAGAGGTCTGAACCATGAACCATTAAGAGCCTCATTAAGAGGTAAACAAACAGCCCCTTAGAGGTGGTAAAATGGGCGGGCCGTTTTACTGCGTATCTTTTCTTTTAGTTAATCCATTAATCAACCCGTTTGTAAGCAAACGGGTTGAAATTGTCACTTCTAGTAGCGTTAGAAGTTATAACTACTTAACATTGAGACCTCTGTTATTGTTGCAGTACATGGCAGATGATCACTTGGAGAACAACCCTTGGCATGGAGTAGATAACTTGGCCCTCAAGGTACTAAATTTACCCTTTTACACAGCCCCTTGTGGCTGCAAGAACCACATATTGGAAAGTGATTATAATATTTCATTTTCTATACCTAAAAAAGAATGCATTAACGATTGAACGTTTTTTTCATTGTTTAATTGTCATTTTTCAGGATGAAATGAACAAATTGATGACCACAACTTTAAGGGAACGGGAGAGAGAAATCATACGTTTATACTATGGTCTCGATAACGAGTTCCTCACCTGGGAAGATATTAGTCGAAGGTACCGAATCAGTGATATAAATCGGGTGACCCACAAAAACAATTTTTTTTATTATTTTTAACTTAAAAAAAATAATACTACTTTAATTATGGCTTACAAATACAACACTATAGGTTGCATGCCTGTTGACTTTTAGCTTTGACCCCATTTTCTTTATCATCTTTTTGGTTTGAACATAAACGATCCAAAATCGATCCACTGATATAGTTCTGGGTTATATTCATCTTTTTGTTTGCTCTTGTAAAACCGAATAAAAAGGGTAAAAGTGTAAATTAACAATCTTAAGCGTGTTGCAGGATGGGGTTGTCGAGAGAACGAGTTAGGCAAGTTGGGCTTGTTGCACTTGAGAAACTAAAACACGCTGCCCGGAAGACAAATCTTGAGGCTATGCTAGTGGAACATTGATATGTTTGCTATATAGGACTAGGCAAATTGCCTGTATATACAAACGATAGATACATATGTATACAGATATACTTGTATGTAAAGGCTTGATACATTACAGCATTTAATGTGCAAAAAAACGTTTATACCATGTGAAGATAGTGATATTTTTCCAATTAAATGTGTTCTTCTTATTAAAAACGACATGTTTCCTTGTCTCGTTTGGTATCGTTTATGTTTTAAGTAGTCTGTTTGCATCTCTTTTCTCGAGATTACCAAGCAAATCAAACGATTATCATGTAGAGGAGAGTAATGTGGTTTAAGTAGTAGTATTCATTCAATCTTTAGGCATGTTTTGTTTATCAGTTCCATCTAGGGTTTTTTTTTTTTTTTTTTTTTTTTTTTTTTTTTTTTTAACAAAGATATAAAGAAATTTACGGCATTGAAATTACACCACAATGACCAGTATATAAAATAGGGAAAGGTTAACATACAAAAAGGCTTATCCTACATTACATACGCGACAAGCGTAACCGTCGGATCAGGGTATAATCACGCATGGAAGTCAAAAATCACGCATGGGAACACAAAAAAACGCATGGGATCAGTTTTTTTTGGTAATCACGCATGGAAGTTAAAATCACGCACGTTATTTTCGATCAAAATTGTAATTACGCATGTTATACACTTGGTCGCGTACGATAATGTACGATAAGGCCTTTTGTACATTATACTTTCTCATATAAAATATATCTTTGTGCAATATTTAATTCATACATATGTGTACGTATTGATCTCCTTTGGAACCTATGTACCGATGAAGCTTTGTTGTCTAATATTTTGTCATTATAGGCTCTCCAAATAAGCCATATTATATTTATATTAAAGAACACAATAACAAAGTTAAAAAAAAAAATAGAGTATCAACATTGATATTAGCTATCTAAAAATATTCTTAGGTGAACTAAAAACAATTGTAGTAGTTAAATATTTTTACTTTGTTTAAAGTAAAAGTTGTTGTATGATAACCAGAAAAAAAAAATATGGTAATAAAGATGGTAGATTAAAAGAAGAGTTAAATGTCATTTTAGTCCTTATGTTTTGGACCATTTTAGCAGTTTAGTCCAAAGGTTTCATTTTTCCCATTTGAGTCTAAAAATGTTTCATCGTTGTCATTTTAGTCCACTCGGTTAACTTCATCCATTAGTTCTGTTAACGAGAAGGGAAATTCGGTCATTATTTATGTAATTCTGTTAACTAGAAGGACAATTCGGCCCTATAAAATGACCGAATTGCCATTCTCGTTAACAAAAATAATGGATAAAGTTAACCTAGGAGACTAAAATGGCAATGGTGAAACATTTTTGGACCTACAGACGAAAAATGAAACTTTTGAACTAAACTGGAAAAATGGTTCAAACCACAGGGAGTAAAATGACATTTAACTCTTAAAAGAATTACAAAAGTAAATGATCGTAAAAAGTTAATGGCAACTTAGAGCATTCACATCCAAAGAACTAAAATGTGAGTGTAGGGTTTTTAAAATATAAAGAGTATAAAAAATGGTTGTGAGTGGAGGAGAGAGAAAATGTTACTGTTCATCTGTATATTTGGGGGGACACTGTTCGCCCACTATAATTTTTTAATATATATTGAAAGTGGTTGTGAGTGAAGGAGAGAGAAAAATGTAATGATAAAGGTATAAAAATATTACTTAATTGAAAAGGAGAGAGAAAAAGTATTTGTTTTTAGTGGAAATATATTGATATAGGAGTTGTTTTTTAGTGGAATGTATGTATAATTTTAGAGTGTTGGATGTGAATGCTCTTAGATGAAACGCAATCATTTTTTTTTTTTTTGTAAAAAAGAAAAACACTTTTATAAAAGAATGATTTACATAAAAGCAAAAAAAATATTAAAAAGTAAAAATTATAACTAAAAAAGTGCTTTTTTTTTGTTAAAAAGTGACATGGACGTTTACGTAACTCCTCCTATCGTGATAATCAATGCTGATGACATTCATTCAGGTCGGTTGTTCCCTCTGTTTGTTTCTATAAAAACCAATTAATCTGCAATTTGGCGATCCTATTAGCAGCCGCCGGTAGGAATCTCCGATCACCGTCGTATCATGAATCCGGAGTAGTAAGTTTAAGCTTATCACTACTCTTCTTCCTTAATTTATCCTTTGTATATGATTGGTAATGAATTTGTTAGGGAAATGGACAATTAGATCGCTTTTCTAGTCAATTTTTCGTATTATAAATGTGTAAAACCTAGCAGTTGAAATCATGATTTAGGCGTCAGGTGAATTATGTTGTATATATGATTGGATTGATGGTGATGTATAAAGCTTTGGAATGGTTTGATAATTGTAGATGAATGATTCATTGATTTTGTTTGGATTTGGATGTTTAATAGCTGAGTCATCTTTCGATTTATGAATTTCGGTTACCTCTTAGTGTTTAAAAGCAAAATGTGCAAATGAGTACCAATATTGACATAACAGAAAGGACCTGATCAGTGATCATATCGTAGAGTTCGATGAGACGGTTCCAATGCCACTTGAATGAAGTCAGTCAGAGTCCGTTTGATAACCTTCTTAGAGCATTCACATCCTATCCACCAAAAGCAGTGAGAAGAGGTTTTCATATTATAAAAGGTATAAAAGGTGGTTGTGAGTGGAATCTGTATATGAGTGTATATTGTTCACCCTCTATATTTTTTTAATATATTTTGAAAGTGGTTGTTAGTGAAAGCGAGAGAAAAAGTAATGATAAAGATATAAAAATATTATTTAATTGAAAGGAGAGAGAAAAGATAGTTGTTTTTAGTGTGATTATAGGGTAAAAAATGATGGATAGGATGTGAATGCTCTTACGACTTCTTATTTTTAGGAGAGTTTGTATTTGATCATAACCCTTATTTTAAAGCAATAGTGTCATTGGTGCTTCAAGAGTGTGTAATCCTTCAAAGAAATGGGCCTGAGTTAGGTGACAAAAGCTATTTGTAACATGGCCTGATTGGGTTATGCAAGTCTTTACTTAAATCTTTATCATGTTAACCGTTTGAGACATTTTGGATAAGTTGCTTAATGATTATTCTGAATCTATAACCTGTGGAACACTTGCTATATACGCCATGCAGTGACTACTTGTTCAAGCTTTTGCTGATCGGAGATTCAGGAGTCGGAAAATCTTGTCTCCTGCTTAGATTTGCTGTAAGTAGTTCACTGATTACTTGACAGCTCAATATGCTATTTTAATTTTAGCTACATTTTTCTTATATTTTAATCTTAATCTGTTTTCTACAGGATGACTCGTATCTTGACAGTTATATAAGTACAATTGGTGTGGACTTTGTAAGAATTTAAACTTGATGCTTATTGCTTAAGACATGCGTATCAGTCGTACATTTACATTTGTTATGATTATCGTTGTGCAATCGTCAAAGTTTTATTTTCTTTGCTGTCTGCAGAAAATTCGCACTGTGGATCAGGACGGAAAGACCATTAAGCTTCAAATTGTGAGGGGTTTCTTTTAAAGAAGTAAATTATCTTCTATTTATTTGATAAATGAAAATTATGTTTTTTTTTGGAATATGCAGTGGGACACTGCTGGACAAGAAAGATTCAGGACGATTACTAGTAGCTACTATCGTGGGGCTCACGGCATTATCGTATGTTTCTTCCAATCTTTACCTTTTTACTAAAAACTTAAAAAGGAACATAATTTATCATCTTAAAGGGTGTTTGGATTTGGGTTTACAACACATTATCTATATTGTCAGTAGTCTAATTCTAGTGTTTAAACAAACAGATCTTCCTTCTTATTACCTGATTATTTTGTCAGTTTCATATGTGATGTAACGAAATTGATTATTTAATTTTTATTTTTTTTTCCAAATGTTCGTACTCCTAAAATTTGTATAAAAAGTATCATATCTTCTGCAATAATCAAAATATTTCTATATAAACTAATTTCCATTATGAACATATTATTTTTTTATTTATATATAAAATACTGGCCGAGTTACATCAATATCGCAGGTAAGCGAGCAACAAGCTGCGCCGCTACCCCTTTCTGAATAGCAAACCCTAGCCTATTAAAGACAAACCCCTGCCCCCCTGTTGACCTAATACGAGAGACTTGTATTTCCATTTCACAAACGGCTACGTTTTTCACAAAAAAATGTCATTTTGGTCCTTTTATCTGTAGATATATATCTGATCATTTGAGTATTACAATTTAAACTGCAGAAGCACATCCAAACAGTATTTTCGATAACTCATTTTATTACAACCGATCATCTATTTATGATTTTTCAGTATTACGTTGTCACTTTTAAAATGCACATCATAATATTCCTGTATCTTGAAATCTGCAGATAGTTTATGACGTTACTGATCTTGAGAGTTTCAACAATGTTAAACAATGGTTGGGTGAAATTGAACGATACGCAAGTGAAAATGTAAACAAACTTCTTGTTGGTAACAAATGTGATCTCACTGAGAGCAGGGCTGTGTCATACGATACAGCAAAGGTATAAGCTTTACATTCTCGTTCCAACACGTACAATTGGGTTCATTTAGTTTGTCGAACTCAACCTTTTTACTTTCGTTTAGTATGAGTTATGGTCTATCCTTAATGGGTTAAATTGTGTTTATGATGTCTTTGGTGATTAGGAATTTGCGGATGAAATTGGCATTCCGTTTATGGAAACAAGTGCTAAAGATGCCACCAATGTGGAACAAGCTTTCATGGCTATGTGTGCTGATATTAAGAACAGGTAGCCCCCAATTTCATGCTTATTTTTAATGGAGTTAAATGCCATTTTAGTCCCTGTGGTTTGGGCCATTTTGCCAGTTTAGTCCAAAGGTTTCATTTTTCGCCTATGGGTCCAAAAAGGTTTCACTGTTGCCATTTTAGTCCACTGGGTTAACTTCATCCATTTTGTCTGTTAACGATGAGGGCAATTCGGTCATTTTATATAGCCGAATTGCCCTTCTAGTTAACAGAATTACATATAGAACGACCGAATTGCCATTCTTGTTAACAGAAAAAATGGATGAAGTTAACCCAGTGGATTAAAATGGCAATAGTGAAACCTTTTTGGACCCACAGGCGAAAAATAAAACATTTGGACTAAACTAGCAAAATGGCCCAAACCACACGGGCTAAAATGGCATTTAACTCCTTTTAATGCATACGACTCTTGAGACCCTTGATCGTTTTATTCTCATACTTTGATTGTTATTGTTTGTCAATGATAAGTAACACGTTCATTATATATAAAAACATTTTAAGTTTGAAAGTTTGTTTGAAATGAATGGATCTAAGATCTTGTGTGTGTCAATGCAGGATGGCAAGTCAACCTACTTCCAACAAGAAGCCGCCTACGGTGCAGATCAAAGGCCAACCAATTAACCAAAAGAGTGGCTGCTGCTCAAATTAGGTTATTTGTGACATCTTTTAAGCACCGCCATCTTTTTATTTTATTTTTTTAAAGTTTCATATCACTAAAGTCTTTATGATTATTATATGGGTTGTAAGGACTGGAGTTTAAGTGTCTTGCCAACTAGAATCAAGTTTTCTTTATATTATATACATAGATGGGGTAGCATTTTGGCATACTTGTAATACAATTTTAAATAATATACCAGTTGGGTAGTCTTTTTCAGTTCATACTGCATCCACACAACATTTTATGGTCCTCTATGTGCAATGCAATGATCCAAATTTACATGCAAAGTGTTAATATGTGTCCTCTCTAATATATGCAAAGTGAACAACCACTTTAGAGGACTTCTAGAGCACTCATAATGGAGTCCCCATGCCCAAATTATAAGGAAACTATGAGTTTTTTTCATTTTCACTTCTACATGGGAAGCCCCAAACCCCAAATTATATGGAAGACTAAAGTTAACTTGAAAGTTCAGGATCGGACAGGTTTAGACGGAAGTTTGGATAGAATAAAGCTAATTCGGTAGAAGTCTCGTAAGAATAGTCATAAGTAGAAAGCTTCCATAAATACCGAAAAAGCATACATCCTTGACCGGCTGGAGAGAGCATCAACAATCTCTCCAGCCGAACTCCCAAAACTTAACAACTAACGAACACACGACACTATATATATACATGAGGTTGGGAGGGACTAGCACTTCCGTGCAGATGAGCTTGTCCGTGCGGAGGTAGTTACATCCGCACGAATGAGTTACATCCGTACTGTCACACCCTCAATTTCCACATGCGGAGTACTATCGTGAGGCGTGTGACTGACCAGGATCCAGCCACCAATCATATTGAACAATTATAGTAAAATAATTTCAACAAACCAATACGATTAGTGACGTTTATAGTTTAAGTCCAAAGTTTTTAAGCTCAGAGCAGTGTTTTTAAGAGAACAATGGAAGCATAAGTAAAATGGTTCAAACATAGGTTCACAGTTCATAATTATTCAAAGAACCCAACGCGGGTTAAGGCGACCACTACACTTCCCCAAGCTGCAAGCTCCTATGTCATTGTGTACCTGCAAAGCATGCAGTAGGGTATCAACATAAAGTTGGCGAATTCACGAGTTGTCCAGTTTTAAGTTCCATAAAACTTGTTTAAGTAGTTAAGTTACTCATTTATATCATGTCATGGGGAGCTACCCCACATCTAAGCTACTAAACTGCGTAATACCAAATACTTAGTGACCTCATGTTTGTTATTGCCCTGTTTGTCAATGTCTATCATCATTGACGGTTTGCCAAGATCTATTAGTTCATGACCGATCCTCTCCAGGCACGGTGTGAGGTTGGTGAAACCTAAATAGCGCTATCAACTAATAACCCGTTCGCAAGGCCCCGGTGACTAATCGGTATAGAAAGTAGGGACTTCGTGATAGAGTTTCATTTAGTACGCTTGTTGCATCTAATATAAATAGTAATTAACTGAGTGTCCCACACAAGGGGAGAAAAGTTACTTGTATCCCACACAAGGAGATATTGTTGTTTGTATCACACACAAGGAGATATCGTTGTTTTGTATCCCACACAAGGAGATAGTGTTTTTCGCTCCGTTTCCCAACCACCGAGAACACATGCTTTTAGAAAAAGTTGTGTACACACCTCGGTTTGCTCGGCAGGTAATTTACTCGTCTAAAGAGTTGGTCAATCACGTCCTATTATAGTTACCAATATTGGTCAGATTTTGTATGCAAGTAGTATCACGTATACACGTATTAACATGTAGCACATAGAATCCACGTTTCATAAAAACACACATATAGGGGCCACATGTTTGAACAGTAGCAGCATCAGTAACACATTGGCCCAAAAACATAACACTTAAGTGTGTGGCCTATTAATTAAACCGGTCCACATAAACTGAGTGGCCCAATAAGCTAAGTGGCCTGGTGTGCGGGTGTGTGTGTGAGTGGCCCAATAAGCTAAATTTCGATAATCATGCTCAATAGATAGTTACTTTTACTGAGATAAGGGGGGAGGGGTGGTTATCACTTGCAAAAATTCCATCACTCACAACATCCAACCAAGTTCCGCCATGTCATCAACCATTATTTCATCACTCACGACCTTTTTTAGTGGCAATGGTCATCACTCACAACACCCAACAATAAACCCTCACACCCCCTCACATCCATTTATCACTGGATAAGCCATAACACATGAAATATATCACGGAATCTCCCCTTCACGCGTTGAAATTGTAGGTGGCGGTGGTTTGTTCATTTCCATCACTCGTTATAAAGTGTCATCACGGGGAAATTAAGCTCCACCCCCACTGCCCTAAGAACACAAGTTACGGATCTATCTTAATACGTATTGATTTACTGAGAAGTGAGAAAATCGAATGTAGATATAGGGTTTTACCTGAACCAAAATGATTGTCACTAGCTTCACGAAGGAAAACTCTGTCATCTTTGATCTTCAGAAGTTTCACCACCATGGTTGTGTGGTTGCTTTGAGGGAGGTGGATTCGGTGTGGTTATCGCAAAGTGAGGGAGGCAGTGGCGGCTAGGGTTTCTCTGGAGAGAGAAAAGAGGAAGGGAATAAAGGGTTTCTAATAAAAGAAGGTAGAAATAGGTTTATTGAGGATGAGCGGGAATTCAAAACTGAATGTAAAGTATGGCCTCCCAAAAAATGAGCCCCATGCCAACCGCTTTAGTATTTTGAATTTCAAATTAACATAAATAATTTATCTATAAGAAATTAAGTGATATTATAATGTAATGCTGACATAAGAAATGTTGAATTGGCGTGTCTCGGAGATCGACACATAAGCGTTTCTTATGTGAGCTCATAGTCCCCTTTAATAGTAAAGTAAAGATATGTATATTCGGTTCTTAAATCCGATCCGACCGATTCGACCAGTGAACCAGTAAAGAGAACGATTGGATGTTCGGTCCAGTTCTCTGAAAAACATTGGTGTAGACCTTAATTATTTTAGAGTAAACTGCCATTTTGGTCCATGTGGTTTGGGCAGTTTTGCTATTTTAGTCCAAATCTCAAACTTTTTAAATCTGGGTCCCTGTGGTTTGCATTTTGTTGCCATTTTAGTCCAAATCTCAAAAACTCTCATTTTTTATAGTTCCAACATGCTTTTTTTTGTCTTTTTGTGCAAGGGTAGTTTTGTCCATCTAATTTTAATATAACATATTAATAATTAATACCCGCAAATTAATATACCATAAGCATCTGCATCTGCATCTGCATCTGCATATACCATTGCAGACCAGAGAATTCTCAGATGGACCACCACTTGCCACACCCCTCTCGCACCACCACCCCCACCACCACCTGCCACCACCCTCTCGCACCAGCACTACCACCTGCCGCCACCCTCTCGTACCACCACCCCCACACAAACTTTTAACAAATTCATAGATCAGATAAATCACATAAATCACCACCGGAAGACAGGAGACAACTGATAAAAGAGAGAGAGAGAAAGCCACCGGAAGACAGGTGATAACCTAAATTGCTGCATAAATCAGATAAAAGAGAGAGAGAAAAAACCCTAACCATCTCACTGTTCCCGATCAATCAACACCACCCTGTTCCCGATCAATCAACACCACCACATCGGTAACTTTCAACCCAGCAGCCCTCAAGGGCGCCGCCGTCTCAATCACATATGTCCCACTGGTCACCAAATCCTCGACAATCAGACACGTCTGGTCGGGAAGAAAGACCCCTTCGATGGCTTTGCTGGTGCCGTAGGTTTTGATATATTTGCGGCGCATTAACATGGGGGTGTTAGTTGTGGTGGAGATGACGGTGGCGATGGGTAAGGCGGTGTAGGGGACGCCGCATAAGAGGTCGAAGGTGGTGGTTTTAGGGAGGGTGGAGATGTGGTGAGGAGGTAATGGTGGCAGTGGTGAGAAGGGGTGAGGAGGTGGCGGTGGTGGAGATCTCTGCATTTGTGGAATTAGGGTTTGGGTTTTTGCTCTGCATTTAGGGAAGATGACAACTGATTTATTTATTTGGGGGTTTTTTAATTAAAAAAATGTTTTAATGAAATGTACTTGGACAAAACTACCCCTGCACAAAAAGACAAAAAAAAAACATGTTGGAACAATAAAAAATGAGAGTTTTTGAGATTTGGACTAAAATGGCAACTGCAAACCACAGGGACCCAGATTTAAAAAGTTTGAGATTTGGACTAAAATGGCAAAACTGCCCAAACTACAGGGACCAAAATAGCAACACTCATTATTTTATGAAAAAATAGTGACCCCAAAACTCAAAAGAATAAATAAATATTGTTTAGTAATTTATTCTATTAAAAAGGTATTTGGGCCAATATAATATTTTTATTAGTAGGCTCAAATTAAGCTAAAGCCAATTTAATTAAGCATAAATTTAGTTACCCATAACCCGATTTCACCCATACATCCAACTATCCATGTAAGCCCATTTTTTGTTTACTTACCCGTAACTCCATTAGGCGTAAGCCGTTAACCTATTTTTTCTTCAAATTCTACTTTGTTTTTATTTTGTTACCGGTTGACATATTGTCTTAAAAGTTAAAAACTCCAAGAAATGTATAACAAAAGCAATCAATTCTAGGAGTCGGACCGACTAGCCTCCGACAAACAATCGATGGTTGCTACTGTCTAGTCGACGGTAGTTTTTTACATTTTTTGTGTTCATGACGAGTCTAAAAAAGTTGTTTATTAAGGACATTTATTGGAGTTCTTAAATTTGTTGGGAGAAACAAATAAATCACAAAGTCTCAATAATTTTTTACACATAAAGGTACCTCCTCTACGTGTCAATTTGAACAAAATTGTGACATAATATATAATAACTTGTTTATTGCTTATTTGATACACTTGTAAGACATATTATGCTGCCATCTATAACCTATCTATCAGAAATAGACACACAAGCAAATCAAATGGCCCTTTTCATTATTTTGTTGGTAAAGAAATGTGGATTTTTGTCATATAATTTGTTACAAAAATATACATATAACTACAAAGTATATCTAAAAAAAGTAACAATAGCCACATCACAAAAGATAAAAAGATGTCCACATAATTTGCTTATGCGTCCATTTTTGACAAGTAGAGTCCATATTAGCATTGTACATTTTATATGTGTGCCAAATAACCAATAACAAGTTATTATAAGTTATTTCACACTTTTATTCAATATTGACATGTGAAGGAACTTTCAAGTATAATAAATTGTTGAGAGACTTTCGTGAAGAAAAGAAAAAAAATTATAATGTTTGTTTTACGGTATTCACCTGAAAAAATTAATATAACTTTGTTTACAGTAAAAAATGATCTACGGTCACAAAACAGGGTAAGGGTGGCTGGAGCACCAGTTGGGTAGTAGTGCATTATTGGTGACACCGCCACCAACTAATATAGTAGAGCGTGCGGGTAATGGAAGTCGGTTACACTGGTAGAGGAAGTCGGTTTCACTGGTAGAGCGCGCGGGTAATAGAATTTGACGGTAACTTTTGTTTTTGTTTTTAAGAAAAATGGCTTAGGGGTACTATAAAGGAGCATAATGAATGAGCGTTAGTTGATGATAACGTTAAAGTTACTAGAACATTTACATTAGGCTCTCTATATAATTACCTTCTCAAAATAATATAGAAAAGTACAAGGTTTTCTTTTATTTGTACTTTTTATCGACGTTTTTCGAATAGAGATGTTGTTTAGAAAACTTACACATTCTTTAAGTAGTGAGACTCACTATTCCTGTTTAAGTATAATTTTGCGAGTGTATGAAACTTGGGAAAAAAATAAGTGTTTGTAAGTAAGATAAAATAGAGATAGGTAATACGATGTGAGAGGTTGTAAAAAAAAATAAACAAATTTTAGAGAAAAACTAGTATTTTGGTTAAATTATAAGGATAGAGATTGATAACTACTATGAATTTCGATCCTCTATATTTATATAAGTGAGTTCCCTATATAGCATGGAGTGGCAGTGAGCGGAAGAGAGATAAAATGTTACTGTTTATAAGTAAATTTGGTAAGATATTGTTCACGCACTATATTTTTTTAATATCTTATGAAGAGAGAAAAGATAGTGAAAAAAAATATTTAAAATATTATTTACTTGAAAAGGAAAAAAAAAATTAGTATAATTATAGAGATGAATGCTCTTAAATCTCATTGAATTTTAGGATAGTAGATGGTGCTCGATAGAGTTGAGCAGAAAACCGAAAAAACTGAACCGAAACAAAAACGGCAATTCTATTTTTGGATTTTTAATGACTAAAAATTTCGGTTCGGTTTTTGAATAACTATTTTCAATAACCCAAAAAAACTGAACCGAACCGATAAGTTACAATAGTAGCCTAGTCCGTATATTTTTATGTTTAAATTTAAATGTTTAACCCAAACCAGTAGATATTATTAATTTTATTCTTAAATGTCAAATATTTATAATAAAAACATCAACATGTATTTACTGTCTACAAGAAATAACAAACTTTAATATAAAAATTAAGGATACTCAAAATATTATAAAAGAAAATTTCTTAATAAAATTTTTGGAGAAACATAAAAATAAGAGTAAATTACAAGTTTTGTCCTTTATGTTTGTCCCAAATTTCAGGCGCTGTCCTTTACATTTAAAATTGATGAGTTTTGTCCTTAACGTTTCAAAATCCTGCACGTTATGTCCTTTAGGGCAAACCCAGTTAATTTTTTTTGTTAAATCTGATCATGTGCAAAGCACATGAGGGCATTTTTGTAATTTCATTTTTTTTAGGGAAATTTATGTAATTAACTTAAAATAAATACCCACCATCTTCAAAAGTTGCAGACCCACCACTTGCCATCACCTACCGCCACCACCTCCCACCCCCACCTGCCGCCTACCACCACCACCTCCCACCCTCCCCTGCCGCAATCACCCACTGTCTCCACCATCGCCTGACCCACCATCTCCAACATCACCATCAACATAATCCCAATCTCAAACAAAAAATCCCCAAATCAATAGGACTGATTTTATGATAGAATATGCATCGATTATTGGATAGTGAATACCAGTCCCAATTTCTTTCATATACATATCAAGTCAAATAATAATTCGTACCCACCCAGTATCATCCATAACTCATAAATCATTCTCTGGAGATTAACCGTCAGCCCCTAATATGGTCTTTTATGGGAATCACTAGGAATCCCCAAATCTCAAACCATAGTAAAACTAAACTGAATCACTAGGAATCCCCAGATCTCAAAACGGGTCAAATTACAAGTTATGATTTTTGAAAGATGAAAAAACATGCAAGTTTTGTAAATTGGTAAGTTGCCTGCTGCATCGTAAGTTATGGAAACAGGGGTTGAAGTTTGTAATCCATTAGAGAAGCTTCCACCAGTTCTAAGCGCGGTGGAAGGAAGCACTACCTTCTCTGATGGTGAACCATCTTGCAAGCCTGAAAGAACCCGTTTCTCTGGTGGTAGATGGTGGTGGTAGGTGGTGTCGGAGCGGAGAGGTGAGTCGGCGCAGAGAGGAGAGTGGAACTCGTCGAGTTGAGTCGG
The DNA here is from genome assembly GCF_002127325.2 of Helianthus annuus. Classification (NCBI taxonomy): domain Eukaryota; kingdom Viridiplantae; phylum Streptophyta; class Magnoliopsida; order Asterales; family Asteraceae; genus Helianthus; species Helianthus annuus. The sequence goes on from NC_035440.2 coordinate 44,733,261, forward strand.
TGTCGGAGATTGAACGGTGGCTCGTGGCAGAGTTGTGGCGGAGCTGGTGGGGAAAGTCTCTCCTTCTCTCTTCTCTCTCTCTCAGAACTTCTGATGGATGAACCCTAATGTGCAAATGATGAACCTTAAATGTAAATGTGTAAATGTGTAAAAGGTGTAACTGGGTTTTAAATAATGAGGAAAGACATATGGGAGGTGTAATGACATTTCTATCCTCATGTTTCCTGCACATGACTTAATTTAACTGAAAATTATAACTGGGTTTGCCATAAAGGACATAACATGCAACATTTTCAAACATTAAGTACAAAAGTCGTCAATTTTGAAGGTAAAGGACAACGCCTGAAATTTGGGACAAACATAAAGGACAAAACTTGTAATTTACTCTAAAAATAAATTAGAAAGTTAGGTTTACGTGAACAAGATTTTTTCTGGAATGACGACTTTCATGTGTTAGGCCACTGCACTCCCCAAATTTGGAGAACCCTGTTGCCCCACTTTGGCTAGATTATGTTGTCTTAAAAAAGACCCACACTGACTTCAGAGTCTGGCTTGGGCGTTGTAACACCCCGTGTTTTCGAATGCCAAAGTTAAAGTCAAAGCCGAGTTTGACTTCTTTGACTGTAGTTAGTCTATTTTATGTTTTGTATTATGTGGAGTAAGTGTTGTTAATCAAAAGAATCGAAGTAATCGAATGTTTAATCGACGCGAAACGCCTATCGAACGTGAATAGTAGGAAGTAACAATGCGATAAAGTTAATCAATCAATAATCAAGCTAATCGAATCATCAATCGAACTCGAAACTCGAATTACGCGAATTTGGTGTTATTATACGTGTGTGTGCCTTATGTGTTACCTGTGCGTGCTTACTTTATGTTTTGTGTGCTAATCAATCGAATCGAAACTCGAAACTCGATCGAACTCAATCGAAATCGAATCATAGATGCTTGTATGTAGATATAGTGGTTGGGATTAAAAGTAATTTGAATAGGAAACTCTATCGTACTCGTATCGTCTCCAATCGAAATCGAAATATCAGAAATTGTCGCACCGAACGCTCAACGCAGGCTGTTGATCGATCAGGCTGTCAGCCAATCGAACAGCCCAGCCGATCGGACAGACTGTCAGATCGAGCAGGCTGTCCGATCGGGATGCCTGGCCGATCGGCCAGCCCCTTTCCTCTTTTGGAAGCCTATAAATAGGCCTTTCATTGTCATTCTTTCCACTTTTGGAAACCCTCTGACCGACCAGCTCGTGCTCACCTTCTATTTCTCAGATTTCTCTCAATCCCGGTAAGATTTCATCCTAAATCTTGTACTTTCTTGATCAATACACACTCCTACACCTTTCTATCTTTCAAATCTTGATTTCTAACCGTGAAATCATCAAGATCTAAGCATTCTAGGATGATGTCATCATGGTGTTCTTCAAGAACTTCATGTTTTGGCCTCAATCCCCCAAGAATCACTTGGATCTAGCCGATTTTCACATAAAAACACCAAGATCTACCACAGATCTGAACATTTACATGGTGTGAAGGATTGGAAGAAGGATTCCAACTTTCTTTCAACTCTTTTACACTCAATGCCTTCAAACCGGTAGAAACGGAGCTTGAGCCAACTCACTAATCATTCTAATGGTTGTGTGGTTCAAGATTTGGATTCTATCTACGAGGTTCACCGATTTCGGGTTAAACGTTAAACCACCGTTCTGAACCGTTCACCGGCCGGACTTGGGTGATTCCTGTCCGAGCAGGAGAAACAAGTAAGAACGAAGGTTCCATGGTTCGGCTCGTTGTCAAAATACCTCGATATAACGTCAAACAATCAGAACAACCAAGTGTTAGACGAACAGGCCGACCAGGTTAGAATGCTGACCGATCGAACAGGCTGTTCGATCGAATAGCCCAACCGATCGGACATGTCAGCCGATCGACCAGGCCAGCCGAAACATTTCATGTATATGTGCTGGTTATGCGTAAACTATTTCGAACTCTATATGCTATTATCAAACTTGTATGCTCACCTTTACATTTCATGTATTGACTTTATTTTAACGTATGTGGCAGGTGCTTAAGATGCATTCTTGCTAGGGAAGCGAGGCTAGAATAAAGCGTCTAGAGCCCCCAACAAATAGTTGTCTGTAGCAGTCAATCTAGGGGTCTTTAGAAGCAGAAACAATATTTATTTTACTATGTTTAAATCTGAGTTGGCGGAACAAAATGTTTGACTAGATGCTTATCTGTAATAACTTGTTTTATTATTTGGGATACGGTATGGGACGTATCATTTAAACTAAATAGTAATGATAGTTGTTGTGGAAACTTCTGGACAATCTGTTTCGCTCAGTGCTATGCCTCGATGATTCCGCCATCGGTTGGGGTGTGACAGATTGGTATCAGAGCCATAACTATAGGGAATTAGGCAAGACACGACCTAGTCCGGGTCGCTGTCTTAGAGACCTAAACTATAGTTAGGAACCAACAGACCAAGTTTATGTGCTACCTCTCGCTTATTCTACACTATCACTGCACTCGAATTTTCAAATAGAGTCAAGCGGTTTAGTCAGGATTAGGTGTGAAAACCGCAAACTCCCGACTAAATTGCTTGGTCAATGCTGATTTTGTCAATTCATCAGCCATAACTATAGGGAATTAGGCAAGACACGACCTAGTCCGGGTCGCTGTCTTAGAGACCTAAACTATAGTTAGGAACCAACAGACCAAGTTTATGTGCTACCTCTCGCTTATTCTACACTATCACTGCACTCGAATTTTCAAATAGAGTCAAGCGGTTTAGTCAGGATTAGGTGTGAAAACCGCAAACTCCCGACTAAATTGCTTGGTCAATGCTGATTTTGTCAATTCATCAATGATTTCTTCATTAATTTTTCAGAACCAACGAGGAGAATTATACCAAAAGAGGAGTGAAATCCATATTTTGATGAATAATCTCCTCATATTTTACTAAAACAAGGAAGAAGTTGCTAAGCTAGGGGTGAAACCCTAACCTTGACAACTTCTTCCGGATTTTATTTATCTCACCAAAGCCACGACGGACTCCAACGACTTGAACTCACGAGTATGACCTAAGGAATGCGTGTTGAATGCCCAAGAATCGAGGCAGAAACACAAACCTGAAAGTCGAAATGTGACGACAAGTCTAATGTGAATAGTCGAACCACTTTGGGTAGTCAATGTCTATTAGCCGCAGACAATCTATTTCTCGATTTTATGTGTTTCGATTCTGAGCCCGCAACTGCCGACTCTGATCGTTCGTTGATTTTATATTTTTATGTGTATATATCTGTTTATGTGTTTAAATTTTTGGAGAATTATTCGATTTTTGCTATCACTTCGATCGACACACACGACTCACATTGTTTTTCTATCTCAAGACGGTAACAAGTCGCTGCGAATCCAGACGATATTATGATATGTGCTTATACTATACTCGATATGCTATACAATCATACTATACTACCCGATACGCTATACGCGACCACTATATTCGAATACTCACAAAACTTAGAGGTAGTCAGGATACTGTACGTGCTACTGTGTGCTGATAGGAGGATTACGTGATATTATCTACCTCTGTGATTAAATGCCTATGTGCTTATGTGCCTCTGTGATACTGTGCTCTATGTGCTCTATGTGCTTCTGTGATTACGTGAATCTGTGGTTATGTGCCTATGTGTTTATGTGATACATGTTTCGACGTGTTCCTAAGCTTTAGTAAGTAGTAGACGTGTGAGGTGAGATTCAATTTGTTGTGTCTGAGACCTACGACGATGTCTGTTGCAGACCATGTTGTCATATGGACACCGAACCCCACTTACCCGCCAAGAAAAGAGAGACAAGCGTCTCGCTGCTATCATTGCCAAGCAAGTGGCAAAAGCTGTAAGTGAGGTGTATAAAAACGTCAGCAAATCGTCTGAGGAGTCGCGAATTGACGCTCCTAAAGATGCTAACAAGACTGTTTTCAGCTTCAAACAGTTCAAGGCATGCGGACCAAAAGAGTTTACCGGAGAAGATGGCCCTACCGCCATGTTTCAATGGTTTGATTCGGTTGAAGTCACTCTGTGCCAAAGCGGCTGTCCTGCAAATCTCCGTACCCTCAATGCGACCGGTGTCTTCCAGTCCCGAGCTCTAGACTGGTGGACGGCCGAACGAAACAAACGCGGGAATGATGCAGCTTATGAGCTGACTTGGGAAGAGCTGAAGGCCATCATGATGGACGAATTCTGCCCTCCCCATGAACGCCAAAAGCTGGAGGACGAGTTTTGGAACATCAAGCAGAAGGATGGAGACAACGCTGCTTTAACTGCTCGCTTCAAGCAGCTTAGCATTATCTATCCCGATCAAGTCAAGACGCCAGACATGGCCATCAAGATGTACATTCGAGCTCTACCCGATTGTGTTGCCGACTTTGTTCACGCCGCCAAGACATCATCAATTGAGGAAACCTACTTGCTTGCCGCCGGGATCAATGACAAGCGGGTAAAGTCTGGTTTCTGGGATAAGCCATCCAAGTCTCTGCATCAAGCTACTACTGCACCAACCACCGACTCCACTGCTCAACCCTCCAAATCATCACGCCGAAAGAAGAAGAACAACAACAGCAGCTCCAGCAACAAGAACTATGCTGTCACAACAACTGTTGCCCCTCTGCAAGCCGTACCGGCTCAACAACAGTCTCATCACCGACCAGCTCCAGTGACCAATGCACCGCCAGCAAAGCGTGCTTACACAGGTCCCCACCCGCTCTGCCCAACATGCTTATATCATCATCCGGTGGGAATCTCCTGTCATTTCTTCGCTCACTGCAACCTCTACGGTCATTTCACTGCAAACTGTCGTTATGGTCCCCGAAACACCGCAGCTCCTGCCGTCGCTCATCAAGCTCTACTCCCAGCCCCTCAAGGCCAACCCGTAGCTCAAGCACCCGTAGTCAATGCTCGAGTCTGCTTTGCATGTGGTGATCCTAACCATTTTGCAAACATGTGCCCGAATAGGGTTGTGAAACAAGAGCCCCAACAGCAGCAGCAGCAGCCTCAGCAGCAACAGCAAGCAGCCCGTGCCAGAACCTTCAACATCAACGCCCGTCAAGCCCAGGCTGACAACAACATGGTTAATGGTGGATTATGAATGGTATATATGCATCATGTTTGTTTGATACTGGAGCCGATAACTGCTTTGTGTCGTTTGAATTCGAGAAGCTCCTTAGTCGTAAGCGCTCTTATCTCCCCTCGTCATTCGAAGTTGAAGTCGCTACTGGAAGAACTGTCACCGTTAACTCTGTTCTCCGTGATTGTACTCTCGAGCTCAACAATCATATCTTCCCAATCGACCTTATTCCCATGCAACTCGGAAGTTTCGACATCATAGTAGGCATGGACTTTCTTCGCGAAAATCATGCTGAAGTGGTGTGTTTTGATAAGATGATTCGATTCTCGCTCGTGAATGGTGATCTATTATGTGTGTACGGTGAAACAACTTTGAAAGGTCTCAAGCTCATGTCATGCATTCAAGCTAGCAAGTATCTCCGCAAGGAATACAGAGCTTTCTTGGCCAACATTGTAGTAGCGGAGAAGGAAAAGAAAAAGAAGGCCGAAGTCAAAGACGTTCCAGTGGTTCGTGAATTTCCTCAGGTATTCCCTGATGATCTTCCTGGACTACCGTCAAGTCGTGATATCGACTTTCGTATCGACCTCATTCCTGGAGCTAATCCCGTAGCCAAAGCTCCTTATCGACTCGCTCCATCCGAAATGCGGGAACTTTCGAACCAACTTCAGGAATTGCTTGAAAAAGGCTTTATTCGCCCGAGCACCTCTCCTTAGGGCGCGCCAGTCCTTTTCGTTAAAAAGAAGGATGGGTCGTTCAGGATGTGCATCGACTATCGGGAGTTGAATAAATTGACCATCAAGAACCGTTACCCTCTACCTCGAATCGATGACCTATTCGATCAGCTGCAAGGTGCCAAATGTTTCTCAAAGATCGATCTACGTTCAGGCTATCACAATTGCGCATTCAAGAGGAAGACATCCCCAAAACCACTTTTCGTACTCGATACGGCCACTATGAGTTCGTTGTTATGCCTTTTGGTTTAACTAATGCACCCGCGGTTTTTATGGATCTGATGAATCGCGTGTGTAAGCCGTTTCTAGACTGTTTCGTCATTGTGTTCATCGACGATGTCTTGATCTATTCTAAGTCGAAGACCGAACACGCGCAACATCTACGTTTGGTTCTCGAGCTACTCCAGGGGAACCAACTCTATGCCAAGTTTTCCAAGTGTGAATTCTGGCTGGAGGAGGTTCAGTTTCTGGGTCACATTGTTAATAGTAAAGGTATTTATGTCGATCCTGCGAAGATTGAAGCAGTTAAGAGTTGGATTACGCCTAAGAACCCGTCCGAAGTTCGTTCTTTTCTCGGACTAGCGGGCTATTATCGACGATTTATCGAAGGATTCTCTAAGATCGTTGTGCCGCTTACCGCCCTTACCCATAAAGACAAGCCTTTTGTTTGGGGAACTGAACAAGAGTCTGCCTTTCAAACCCTCAAGCATATGCTCTACAACGCTCCTGTCCTCACATTGCCAGACGGAAACAATGATTTCATTGTCTATTGTGATGCTTCCAACCTTGGTCTCGGCTGTGTTCTCATGCAACGGGACAAGGTTATAGCTTACGCATCTCGTCAGCTCAAAATCCACAAGAAGAACTATACAACCCACGATCTCGAGCTAGGCGCAGTTGTTTTTGCATTGAAGATTTGGCGACACTACCTGTATGGTACCAAGTGTACGATCTTCACCGATCACAGGAGTTTACAACACATCTTTAATCAGAAAGAACTTAACATGCGTCAACGCCGATGGGTAGAACTTCTTAACGATTACGACTGTGAGATCCGTTATCATCCAGGCAAGGCAAATGTTGTTGCCGACGCGCTCAGCAGACGGAGTTATTTGCTCAGTATTCGCAATACCCAAGCCCAGCATGATCTCGAAACCCTCATCCGCGAAGCCTAGCATGCTTGTTTTAACGAACGCACCTTGAAGAAGGAGAGAATCTATCATGATGGAGCTCAGCTTGTAAGCAAAGTAGATGGGATTTTCTATTATCTGGACCGAATTTGGATCCCTAAGCGAACCGATTTGCGAAATATTATAATGGACGAAGCTCACAAATCCCGATACTCTATTCATCCCGGTGCCGATAAAATGTACCAGGATCTTCGTTACAAGTACTGGTGGCCGGGCATGAAACGGGATATTGTTCTCTATGTTGGAAGTTGCCTAACTTGTGCGAGAGTTAAGGCTGAACATCAACGACCTTCTGGCTTACTCGAACAACCTCCAATCCCTATATGGAAGCGGGAAAGTATAGCTATGGATTTCATAACCAAACTTCCGCCCACGCCATCAGGTCACGACAGCGTTTGGGTCATAGTTGATCGTCTGACCAAATCAACCCACTTTTTGCCAATACGGGAAGACTACAAGGTAGAACGACTAGCCCGAATCTACACCGACGAGATCATTTGTAATCATGGTACGCCTCGTGACATCATTTCAGACTGTGACGCTCGGTTTACTTCGCGATTGTGGGAAACGTTTCAAGCATCTCTTGGTACGTCGCTTAACTTAAGTACCGCATTCCATCCTCAAACCGACGGACATACTGAAAGAACGATCTGTACTCTTGAGGACATGCTCCGGGCGTGTGTCATAGACTTCGATGGTAGTTGGAACAAATACCTACCATTAGTCGAATTCTCGTACAACAACAGCTATCATGCCAGCATACAAATGGCACCATTCGAGGCCTTATATGGAAGAAGATGTCGTTCGCCTATTGTATGGCACGAGATCGGTCATTCGCAACTAACCGGTCCCGAGTTACTACAAGAAACGACTGACAAAATCCTCCAGATTCGAGACAACTTGTCGAAAGCCAGGGATAGACTGAAAAGTTACGCCGATAGAAGATGCAAGCCCTTTGAATTTGACGCTGGCGACTACGTACTCCTAAAGGTATCACCTTGGAAGGGTGTGGTCAGATTCAGCAAGAAAGGGAAACTAGCGCCTCGATATGTTGGACCTTTTAAGATTCTTGAAAGGATCGGAAAAGTCGCCTACAGACTCGAACTACCGGAGGAACTTAGTAACGTCCACCTCCGAAAATGCCTAGCTGACCATGATCTGATTGTACCTCTTGACGATCTTCAGGTCAACGAAACACTACACTTCGTGGAAAAGCCTGTCGAAATCATGCATCGCCAAACCAAGCAACTCAGACGCTCGCGCATCCCTATCGTGATAGTCCGATGGGAAGGCAAACGAGGCGCGGAGTTCACTTGGGAACTCGAAAGCGACATGAAGGCTAAGTATCCGCAGTCGTTTAAATGAAGACCTGAAGTGAGAAATTGGTAATATCATTCATAGTGCTGTGCAGCTTCGAGCTTAATTTCGGGACGAAATTCCCTAAACAAGGGGAGGCTGTAACACCCCGTGTTTTCGAATGCCAAAGTCAAAGTCAAAGTCAAAGCCGAGTTTGACTTCTTTGACTGTAGTTAGTCTATTTTATGTTTTGTATTATGTGGAGTAAGTGTTGTTAATCAAAAGAATCGAAGTAACTGAATGTTTAATCGACGCGAAACGCCTATCGACTGTGAATAGTAGGAAGTAACAATGCGATAAAGTTAATCAATCAATAATCAAGCTAATCGAATCATCAATCGAACTCGAAACTCGAATTACACGAATTTGGTGTTATTATACGTGTGTGTGTGCCTTATGTGTTACCTGTGCGTGCTTACTTTATGTTTTGTGTGGTAATCAATTGAATCAATCGAATCGAAACTCGAAACTCAATCGAATTCAATCGAAATCGAATCATGATAATTAGTGGAGAAGAGATTAGGCGAGATATAGATGCTTGTATGTAGATATAGTGGTTGGGATTAAAAGTAATTCGAATAGGAAACTCTATCGTACTCGTATCGTCTCCAATCGAAATCGAAATATCAGAAATCGTCGCACCGAATGCTCAACACAGGCTGTTGATCGATCAGGCTGTCAGCCGATCGAACAGCCCAGCCGATCGGACGGACTGTCCGATCGAGCAGGCTGTCCGATCGGGATGCCTGGCCGATCGACCAGCCCCTTTCCTCTTTTGGAAGCCTATAAATAGGCCTGTCATTGTCATTCTTTCCACTTTTGGAAACCCTCTGACCGACCAGCTCGTGCTCACATTCTATTTCTCAGATTTCTATCAATCCCGATAAGATTTCATCCTAAATCTTGTACTTTCTTGATCAATACACACTCCTACACCTTTCTATCTTTCAAATCTTGATTTCTAACTGTGAAATCATCAAGATCTAAGCATTCTAGGATGATGTCATCATGGTGTTCTTCAAGAACTTCATGTTTTGGCCTCAATCCACCAAGAATCACTTGGATCTAGCCGATTTCCACATAAAAACACTAAGATCTACCACAGATCTGAACATGGTGTGAAGGATTGGAAGAAGGATTTCCAACTTTCTTTCAACTCTTTTACACTCAATGCCTTCAAACCGGTAGAAACGGAGCTTGAGCCAACTCACTAATCATTCTAATGGTTGTGTGGTTCAAGATTCGGATTCTATCTACGAGGTTCACCGATTTCGGGTTAAACGTTAAACCACCGTTCCGAACCGTTCACCGGCCGGGCTTGGGTGATTCCTGTCCGAGCAGGAGAAACAAGTAAGAACGAAGGTTCCATGGTTCAGCTCGTTGTCAAAATACCTCGATATAACGTTAAACAATCAGAACAACCAAGTGTTAGACGAACAGGCCGATCAGGTTAGAATGCTGACCGATCGAACAGGTTGTTCGATCCGATCGGACATGTCAGCCGATCGACCAGGCCAGCCGATCGGCTAGCACATGGCCCCACACTTTGACAATTTTATGAAGTATGGTATTGAACGAAGTAATGTTCGATCGAGCGACTGTTGTCAACATTACTCTTCGGATCATGAGATACTATGCTTCAATCCTTAATCGATTTTCAACTCGTTCGACGTATTGGAGTGCCACCCGATCGAACATGATGTCCGATCAGGTGACATCCTGCTGAGGACTTACTACCGAAGTGTCTAACCGATCGGTTAAGCCGGCCGATCGAACGGCCCGTTCGATCGATCGACCTGAAAGGTAAGAACATCAGTGTTCTCAAATACTACAACGAAAACTTCAAAAGGACAAGCCATCATACACAAACACTTCCTACACAAAGGAAGAAACAATCCACTTGAACAGTCCAACCGATCGAGCCTACCGGCCGATCGAACAGGCTGTCCGAACGGACTGTCTAACCGAACGAACAACCCGTTCGATCGAACCACCAGTTCGATCGACCAGGTTGTTCGACCCATCATCACTTGTTACCCTGTAACGCGTAAAATGTTACTCATCGTTATGCTATCGAACTATTCAGGCTAACCCTACTCTCAAGCGCTCCCTTCAATCCATCAATCAATCGCTGTGAGTATACTCGAACCCTTTTTGCTTTAACACTTTTGGGTGTTACGTACGTTACTTATCAAAAATCACAATCGAACACACTACTCAATCATTTAAACGCTAACCGTTCTGCATGTATTACATGACTAAATGAATGCTTGTTGTTATGTTTACACGTGGAATGCTGTCTACCTGCCTTAACGACGTAGTACTATAGTTTGGACTCAGCACCCGTTCACACGGGGGTTGTTAAGGACAATTACTTGCATGGATTACGGTGGTAATCATGTATTGCGAACTGTCTCGGACAGTCAACCCGCAGTCATTGGTATCGATAGATCCATGTCGATAATTAACATGCTTCGTTTTCCTCTGTGTACGTGCTGGTTACGCGTAAACTATTTCGAACTCTATATGCTATTATCAAACTTGTATGTTCATCTTTACATTTCATGTATTGACTTTATTTTAACGTATGTGGCAGGTGCTTAAGATGCATTCTTGCTAGGGAAGCGAGGCTAGAATAAAGCGTCTAGAGCCCCCAACAAATAGTCGTCTGTAGCAGTCAATCTAGGGGTCTTTAGGAGCAGAAACAATATTTATTTTACTATATTTAAATCTGAGTTGTCGGAACAGAATATTTGACTAGATGCTTATCTGTAATAACTTGTTTTATTATTTGGGATACGGTATGGGACGTATCATTTAAACTAAATAGTAATGATAGTTGTTGTGGAAACTTCTGGACAATCTGTTTCGCTCAGTGCCATGCCCCGATGATTCCGCCATCGGTTGGGGTGTGACAGATTGGTATCCTAGCCATAACTATAGGGAATTAGGCAAGACACGACCTAGTCCGGGTCTATAAGAAATTAAGTGATATTATAATGTAATGCTGACATAAGAAATGTTGAATTGGCGTGTCTCAGAGATCGACACATAAGTGTTTCTTATGTGAGCTCATAGTCCCCTTTAATAGTAAAGTAAAGATATGTATATCCGGTTCTTAAATCCGATCCGACCGGTTTGACCAATGAACCAGTAAAGAGAAAGATTTGATGTTCGGTCCAGTTCTCTGAAAAAGATTGGTGTAGACCTTAATTATTTTATGAAAAAATAGTCACCCCAAAACTCAAAAGAATAAATAAATAATGTTTAGTAATTTATTCTATTAAAAAGGTATTTGGGACAATATTATATTTTTATTAGTAGGCTCAAATTAAGCTAAAGCCAATTTAATTAAGCATAAATTTAGTTACCCATAACCCGATTTCACCCATACATCCTACTATCCATGTAAGTCCATTTTTTGTTTACTTACCCGTAACTCCATTAGGCGTAAGCCGTTAACCTATTTTTTCTTCAAATTCTACTTTGTTTTTATTTTGTTACCGGTTTACATATTGTCTTAAAAATTAAAAACTCCAAGAAATGTATAACAAAAGCAATCAATTCTAGGAGTCGGACAGACTAGCCTCCGACAAACAATCGATGGTTGCTATTGTCTAGTCGACGGTAGTTTTTTACATTTTTTGTGTTCATGACGAGTCTAAAAAGGTTGTTTATTAAAGACATTTATTGGAGTTCTTAAATTTGTTGGGAGAAACAAATAAATCACAAAGTCTCAATAATTTTTTACACATAAAGGTACCTCCTCTACGTGTCAATTTGAACAAAATTGTGACATAATATATAATAACTTGTTTATTGCTTATTTGATACACTTGTAAGACATATTATGCTGCCATCTATAACCTATCTATCAGAAATAGACACACAAGCAAATCAAATGGCCCTTTTTATTATTTTGTTGGTAAAGAAATGTGGATTTTTGTCATATAATTTGTTACAAAAATATACATATAACTACAAAGTATATCTAAAAAAAGTAACAATAGCCACATCACAAAAGATAAAAAGATGTCCACATAATTTGCTTATGCGTCCATTTTTGACAAGTAGAGTCCATATTAGCATTGTACATTTTATATGTGTGCCAAATAACCAATAACAAGTTATTATAAGTTATTTCACACTTTTATTCAATATTGACATGTGAAAGAACTTTCAAGTATAATAAATTGTTGAGGAACTTTTGTGAAAAAAAGAAAAAAAATTATAATGTTTTTTTTACGGTATTCACCTGACAAATTAATATAACTTTGTTTACAGTAAAAAATGATCTACGGTCACAAAACAGGGTAAGGGTGGCTGGAGCACCAGTTGGGTAGTAGTGCATTATTGGTGACACCGCCACCAACTAATATGGTAGAGCGTGCGGGTAATGGAAGTCGGTTTCACTGGTAGAGGAAGTCGGTTTCACTGGTAGAGCGCCCGGGTAATAGAATTTGACGGTAACTTTTGTTTTTGTTTTTAAGAAAAATGGCTTAGGGGTACTATAAAGGAGCAGAATGAATGAACGTTAGTTGAGGATAACTTTAAAGTTATTAGAGCATTTACATTAGGCTCTCTATATAATTACCTTCTCAAAATAATATAGAAAAGTACAAGGTTTTCTTTTATTTGTACTTTTTATCGACGTTTTTCGAATAGAGATGCAGTTTAGAAAACTTACACATTCTCTAAGTAGTGAGACTCACTATTCCTCTTTAAGTATAATTTTGCGAGTGTATGAAACTTGGGAAAAAAATAAATGTTTGTAAGTAAGATCAAATAGAGATAGGTAATATGATGTGAGAGGTTGTAAAAAAAATAAACAAATTTTAGAGAAAAAATAGTATTTTGGTTAAATTATAGTGATAGAGATTGATAACTACTATGAATTTCGATCCTCTATATTTATATAAGTGAGTTCTCTATATAGCATGGAGTGGCGGTGAGCGGAAGAGAGATAAAATGTTACTGTTTATAAGTAAATTTGGTAAGATATTGTTCACGCACTATATTTTGTTTAAAATCTTCTGAAGAGAGAAAAGATAATGATAAAAAATATATAAAATATTATTTACTTGAAAAGGAAAAAAAATTAGTATAATTATAGAGATGAATGCTCTTAAATCTCATTGAATTTTAGGATAGTAGATGGTGCTTGATAGAGATGAGCAGAAAACCGAAAAAACTGAACCGAAACAAAAACGACGATTCTATTTTTGGATTTTTAATGACTAAAAATTTCGGTTCGGTTTTTGGATAACTATTTTCAATAACCAAAAAAAAACTGAACCGAACCGATAAGTTACAATAGTAGCCTAGTCCGTATATTTTTATGTTTAAATTTAAATGTTTAACCCAAACCAGTAGATATTATTAATTTTATTCTTAAATGTCAAATATTTATAATAAAAACATCAACATATATTTACTGTCTACAAGAAATAACAAACTTTAATATAAAAATTAAGGATACTCAAAGTATTATAAAAGAAAATTTCTTAATAAAATTTTTGGAGAAACATAAAAATAAATTAGAAAGTTAGGTTTACGTGAACAAGAATTTTTCTAGAATGACGACTTTCATGTGTTAGGCCACCGCCGCCACTGCACTCCCCAAATTTGGAGAACCCCGTTGCCCCACTTTGGCTAGATTATGTTGTCTTAAGCAGACCCACACTGACTTCAGAGTTTGGCTTGGGCGTCCCCCAGGAAACCACTTGACAATCATTGTACCACCACAAGAGCATAACTCTCTGGCGTAACACACGGTGGTACGAAAACCCAGGTGGACTCAAAATTCGAATTGACAACCTCGCACAAGACTTAGCTCAAAATCCTTCATTGCCTTAATTCACCAAAAAGTGACATAAGTAGGTATCAAACTTGAGTCTCCAATGAAAAACCCAAGCCTAATAACTTAAATGTAAACATCTAAAAATATTCTTAAATTTTGGATTATAACTTTTATTTTTGAATCTTACGTAATCTTGTTCAAAAAACCGAAAAAACCAAAACAAACAGTTTTCAAAAATTAAAAACCAAACATTTCAATTACAGTTTTGATTTTGATTTTACTTAAACATCGAACCAAACCGTGCACACCAGTGCGAGTGCGAGAGAAGTGGTCCTCACACTCTATGTAGGAGAGTCCAATTTTTTATTTCGAAAGTCCATTTATTAACACACAACAACCGGATCCAAATTGTTCAAAACACAACCAAAACCATATCTTCCCGCCTTGTTGCAAACACCTTTTAATTTCATCATCTTCTTCCCCTTCAAATTCTAGGGTTTTTAATCGAAAACCCCAACACTTCCTCTTCAAAACTACTCCACTCCACGTGTTCACTCACCTCACCTATTCTCCTCCCCTCACATTTCTAGGGTTCCAACACAACTCACTCACAATATGTACATCAAAGAGGTCTGTTTAGAAGGGTTCAAATCATACGCAACACGAACAGTTGTTCCAGGTTTCGATCCATTCTTCAACGCTATAACTGGTCTCAACGGATCCGGTAAATCCAACATTCTCGATTCGATTTGCTTCGTGTTAGGTATCACCAATTTGCAGCAGGTTCGAGCCTCGAATCTGCAGGAGTTGGTGTATAAGCAAGGGCAAGCTGGTATCACCAAGGCTACGGTTTCCGTTGTGTTTGATAATTCTGATAGGAGTCGAAGCCCTCTTGGTTATGAAGATTGTTCTGAGATTACCGTCACTCGTCAGGTAGTTTTGTTGATTTGTTGTTGGAATTGATTGGTTGTGGTGAGTAAGTTTGAAATTTGAATGTTTGAGTGCTTTTAATTGAACAATTTGTTAGAATTTATACTTAATTTGTTAACAACAAAAGCCCTAATTTTGAGGTATAATTGTGTCATTATTAGTAGTATTAAGGGGAAAAGCTATGGATTTTGTTTAGGTGTTAACCGTGTTGTTTGTTATTTGAATATCGTAAAATTTACAAACTTCGAAAAAAGATGTTATTAATTGGGTGAAAAGTAATATTAATTTTATTCTTAGGTAGTATCTATGAACATGAAAAAAGATAGTTATTGGTTACAAAGTTGACCAAAAGAGGGGTTGACTTATTGATTTGTATGTTTAATTAAACATTAGATTATGTATAATTGAACTGTTTGTAAGAATGCACACTCAAGTTGATCATGAATAAAGAATCCTAATTGTGAAGTATAATTGTTTCATTGGCGGTATTAAGAGAAAGATGTACAGATACAGTTTAGGTGTCAACTGTGTTGTTTGTCTTTTGAATATTGTAAAATTTACAAACTTTGAAAATATATTTTTTACGATTAGATTTTAACCATGTTATTTATTGTTTTTTTGAGTATCGTAAAGTTTACACACTTTAAAAAACTTTAAAAAAGTTGGTATTGTAATACAATTCGTGTTACAAGTATAATCATGTTTGTAGCGAGTAAGTTTGAAATTTGAATGCTTGAGTGCCTTTAGTTGATTTTATTGAACAATTTCTTAGAATTTACACAGTCAAGAAGAGAAAAAACCTAATTGTGAGGTATAATTCTTTTATTGGTAGTATTAAGAGGAAGAGCTATGAATTGAGTTTAGGTGTCAACAGTGTTGTTTGTCTTTTGATTATTGTAAAATTTATAGACGTTTAAAAATTTGGTATTGTATTACAATTCCTGTTACAAACGTAATCATGCTGGTTTTAATTGGGTGAAAGTTTAATTTTTTTGTTAAGCTGTATATATGAACATGGGAAAAGATAGTTATTGGTTATAAAGTTGACCAAAATGGGTTGACTATCCAGTGTATATGTTAATTACATTTTGGCTTATGTTTAATTTATGTCAATTCGAGTGTGGGTTGATGGTTTTTTTTTTTAATCTTGTGGTACAGATTGTGGTTGGTGGGAGGAACAAGTACTTGATCAACGGCCACCTTGCACAACCAAGTAGAGTACAAAATCTCTTCCACTCGGTGCAACTAAACGTCAACAATCCACATTTTCTAATCATGCAAGGGCGCATCACCAAAGTGCTAAACATGAAACCTCCCGAAATATTGTCAATGCTTGAGGAAGCTGCCGGAACAAGAATGTACGAAACAAAAAAAGACGCTGCGTTAAAAACTCTCGAGAAAAAACAGGGTAAGGTTGACGAGATCAACAAGCTTCTTGATCAGGAAATTCTCCCCGCACTGGAAAAACTGAGAAAAGAACGTATGCAATACATGCAATGGTCTAACGGGAATGCGGAGTTGGATAGATTGAAACGGTTTTGCATCGCGTATGAATATGTACAAGCAGAGAAAATTCGAGATAATGCGGTACATGGTGTTGATGAGATAAAGGCAAAGATAACTGAGATTGATAATGATGTGGAGAGTATGAATACTGAGGTACAAGAGATGGAAGCACGTGTGACGAAGTTAACCGGTGAAAAAGACGCAACTATGGGTGGAGAGGTTAAAGGTTTGTCGGATAAAGTTGATGCTATTTCGCGTGATCTTGTTAAGGAGGTGTCGGTATTGAAAAACCGAGAGGATGATCTCACAACCGAAAGAAAGAATGCAGAAAAGGTACACTTTTTATTAGTTTTAACATCCTTTTTATGCAAATTACGCTCTTTAATCTTTGTAATGTGGTAAATCTCCATGTTCTGGTGTCGTTAGATTGAGAAGAATATTGAAGAACTGAAGCAGTCCGAGAAAGATAGTATTGCTGCTGTAAAACGTGCAGAAGATGGAGCTGCTGATCTGAAGAAGAGAGCGGAGGAGCTAGCGAAGAGTTTAGAAGACCTTGAGAAAGAACAACAGGTAATGTCGGGCTTATGTAGGGCTGCAAACGAACCGAACAAACACGAACAAGGCCTTGTTTGTATTTGTTCACTAAGGAAATAAAGGTGTTCACAAACTGTTCATGAACACTTACCGAACGAGATTTTCTGTTTCTGTTTGTTCATTAAGAAAATGAATGTGTTTGTGTTCGCTCGTTAATTTTAGGTAACAAACACAAACAATCGTTCATGAACACAAATGAACAAAAAATGAACACAAACAAGCGTTAATGAACAGAAAAACATACACAGCACAAAAATATATTAAAAGGTATGTAATATAGAATACACCAATATCTATAAAATATATTTTGTTAGTTGGAATTAAAAGGTATGTAATATAGAATACACTATTAATTATAAAATATATTTTATTAGTGGGAATTTTGAAGTATTTAAATAAATATATGAATTAAAAACCCTAATGAACTATGGAACACAAACAAGCATCAACGACCCCGTTACCGAACGTTCACGAACATTAATGAACGAACACGGCCTTTGTTCATGTTCGTTCATTTAACTAAACGAACGAAAATTCTTGTTCGTGTTCGTTCATTTATTAAACAAACAAACTTCTCGCTGAACGGTTCATGAACTGTTCGCCGAATGTTCGGTTCATTTGCAGCCCTAGGTTATGTAGATTGCATTGTGGCATGGTTTAGAAAATAGATTTTCAGCAGCTGTTAAAGTTGACTGTGATGACTTTCAACAGGGTGTAGTTGCTGGTAAGAGTAGCGGTAATGAAGAAAAGTGTCTTGAAGATCAGCTTGGTGACGCTAAAGTGGCTGTTGGAAAAACCGAAACAGAGGTTGAGCAGTTGAAAACGAAGATAAAACACAGTGAAAAGGAGTTAAAAGAGAACAAAATGAAGCTATCGTCAAAACACAATGAAGCTGTTGATGCAGAAAAGAATCTGAAAATCCGACAAAAAGATGTAGAAAACGTTGAAAAGGCTTTGAAAGCTCTCTCATATGAGGAAGGACAGATGGAAAGTCTAGAAAAGGTGTGTTTTATATCGACATTTTAGTCAACTTTTAATGAATTTTATTTTTGAAATTTGAATATCGTTCAGGATCGAATGGTGGAGTCAGAAGCAGTGCATAAATTAAAAGAGGAAATTCGGAACATTTCTTCACGTTTGGGAAACACTGAGTTTTGTTTTCGTGATCCCGTGAAGAACTTTGACCGGTCGAAAGTCAAAGGTGTGGTTGCAAAGCTCATAAAAGTGAAAGATGGATCAACAATGACTGCCCTAGAGGTTTGTGCGGGTGGAAAGTTGTATAATGTTGTGCTAGACACTGAGAACACAGGAAAACAACTTCTTGAAAAAGGTGATCTTAGAAGAAGAATGACGTTTATTCCTTTGAACAAAATTCAAAGCCACCCTGTCCCACCTAAAGTTCAAAAAGATGCTGTTAATTTGGTAACTTCATATATTTCTTACCTATTTTTCTTTAGGAAACATACTAATATCATCTATTTATAACTACACCTGGTAACTTTTTATGTTTTCAGGTTGGTAAAGGCAATGCTGAAGTTGCACTTTCGCTGGTTGATTACGAGCCTGAACTTCAGGTTTGTATTGTTCCATAATGTTTATTTTTGTTTGTGTTAGCAAAATGATTAAAAATAGCACTGTGATGTTTTGCATTGTTGTTTGTTCATTGTTTCTTTGTTTATATTGACATTGAACAGATTTTATGCTTTTCTATTACTTGTTTACGTACTTTTCTGAGAGTTATTAATATTGCAGAGTGCAATGGAATACGTGTTTGGTTCAACTTTTGTCTGCAAGACCATTGATGCTGCCAAAAAGGTACTTTCTTTGTTGTAACTTCTTATACATGCAAATCGTGTTTAGCTATTGGTTTGTTATTTGCCACAATCTATGGGTATTGTTATATTAATTTAATAACGCATTTTTTTTCTTTTTGTGTGTATCAACTTACGGTACACACAGGTTGCTTTCAGTCAGCAAGTTAGAACCACGAGTGTGACATTAGAAGGTGACATATATCAACCAAGTGGACTTCTGACAGGTGGTTCTCGCAAGTAAGCAACATTTCCTTAAACTCTTTTTAATTTTTACGTGTATCCATCATAATATTATAATTATTGTGTACTCAAGAATTCACTATAGCAAAAAGATTTTCATTTTTATAACCTAAAATACGATTCTTTAATACGCAGGGGTGGTGGTGATTTATTAAGGCAACTACATGCTTTAGCAGAAGCTGAATCACAATTATCATTACATCAAATGCGGCTATCAGAAATTGAAGCAAAGGTTAACCTCCAATATAACGTATACGTAAAATATTACGTTTTTTTGCAAGTGTATGATGTGTTTTGTATGTCCAGATCAGCGAGCTCCTTCCACTTCAGAGAAAGTATAACGATCTAAAGAAACAGCTGGCACTAAAGTCAAACGAGCTCTCACTATTCCAGAGTAGGGTTGAGCAAAATGAGCATCATAAGGTTCCGTCACATACTTTGTTTTACAATAATATAAAATAAGAGAGTATTACGGCTTATTTATTGTGTTTATATGCGATGCAGCTTAGTGAAATAGTAAAAAAGCTTGAGCAGGAGCTTACAGAAGCAAAATCTGCCCTTAATGAAAAACAAGCACTTTATAAAGAACGTGTGACCGAAGTCAAAACTCTTGAAAAATCAATTCATGACCATGCCAATAATCGGGACCGTATTCTTAAAGATTTAGAGAAAAAGATTAAGGCTGTCAAGACAAAAATGCAGTCAGCTTCAAAAGATCTGAAGGTATGTTTTTGAGTAAAATGTCATTTTCGTCCCTAAGGTTTGGCCAGTTTTGTGATTTACATCCAAAGATTTGTTTTTTCACATCTCGATCCAAAAAGGTTTGAAATCTTGCCATTTTCATCCGACTCTTAACTCCATTCATTTTCTCTGTTAAGTCAGGGGTATTTTCGTCTTTTAGTTAACTTAAAGGACAATTCGGTCTTTTGGATACTTGTACATTATGCTACATACTTGTACATAAAGTGAAAAAGACTGAATTGCCCTTTAAGTTGATAAAAAAGATGAAAATACCCCCGACTTAACGGAGAAAATGAATGGAGTTAACGAGCCAGATGAAAATGGCAAGATTTCAAACTTTTTGGATCTAGATGCGGAAAAACAAACCTTTGGACGAAAGTCGCAAAACCGACCAAACCTCAGGGACGAAAATGACATTTTACTCATATGGGTTTTACGTTATTTTTTGCTTTTCACATTTTGGGGTTCTGACATGAGTATTCATCCAGGGCCATGAAAATAACAGAGAGAAACTTCTAATGGAAGTAGAAGCCTTCAAACAAGAACAAACATCGTTGGAGAATCAGTTAGTTTCCTTTCAGAAACAGATTGGTGTGTTGACTTCTGAAGTGGATGCACTTAAGACCAAGGTTGACTTTTTGATCTTTTTTTCTTCTTCAATTTGGTCTCTTTTGTCTCAAATGAAAGACTGTTTCAATCTTGTAGGTTAGCGCACTGAAAGATGAACACAGTCAAGCACAATCTGAGCTTAATGCAGCCCGTACAAAAGTTAAAGAGTGTGATTCACAAATCAGTCGCATCCTCAAAGATGAACAAAAACTTAAAAACGTTATGGGTGAGAAAAATCTTGAAAGGAAAAAGCTGGAAAATGAGGTGAAACGCATGGAAACCGAACAAAAAGACTGTTCACTGAAAGTGGATAAACTGATTGAAAAACACAGTTGGATTACTTCAGAAAAACAGCTTTTCGGAAGACAAGGAAGTGACTACGATTTCACTTCTCGTGATCCACACAAAGCAAGAGACGAGTTTGAAAAACTTCAAGCTGAACAAGCAGGGTATTTTTTCATATGTTTAAACATATTTTTTTACAGCGGGAAAATAGAAAGTTAGAAACATTACTTACTTTTTAGTTGTTTGTTTGTTTGTTAAAGGCTTGAGAAGAGGGTGAACAAGAAAGTTATGGCTATGTTTGAGAAAGCAGAAGACGAGTACAATGACTTAATATCCAAGAAGAGCATTATTGAGGTTAGTTAACTTAGATAGTTAGATTCTGAACTGATGCTTGCCACATATATACTTCTATTTTATTTTTAATTATTTGGATCTTTTTACGCAGAATGACAAGTCTAAGATTAAGCTGGTGATCGAAGAGCTTGATGAAAAGAAAAAGGAGACACTGAAAGTCACTTGGGTGAAAGTAAACAGGTGAGTTTCTTAAATTACTCAAATTAATTCTAATAAGTATTTCTATATATTTGTTTAAACTGGCAATTATACCTGTGACGGGTACATTGCAAACATCGAATGGATCAGTCCAAGCGTTATGAGATGCACTAACCATATGAAATTTTCAAAGTTGAGGTGTAAAAATGGAGTATTAGTGCCAGGAGTAAAAACATAAAGTTTAAAACTTGACGGGGTGGTGGCGGTAAAAATGGAGTAATAGTGCAAGGAGCAAAACACAAGGTTAAAAACTTGAGGGGGGTGGTTTCGTTAAAAATAGAATAATAGTGCAAGAGGGTAAAAGTGCGAAGTTTAAAACTTGAGGGGGTAATAGTGCAAGGAGTAAAAACACAGTTTAAAACTTGAGGGGGTAATAGTGCAAGGAGTAAAAACACAGTTTAAAACTTGAGGGGGTGGTGACGGAATTCAAACTTGAGGGTTAAAATGGCAAACTTCAAAAGTTGAGGGAGTGTAAAATGAAGTAATAGTGCGTGGGTTAAAAATGAAAATTGTAAAAGTTATAAAAAATTAAAAATTGTAAAATGGAGTAGTAGCCTAGGGGTTAAGATTGTAATTTTCAAAAGTTGAAGGGTGTGAATACAAAGTAATACCACAGAGGTTAAAACTGAGTTTTTAAAATGGAGGGTGTTGGTGGTAAATATCACCAACATTGTGTCTTAAGATATATAAGAATAATAATTATGTATATTTTGTTAATTCAACTACAAAACATGGTACCTTTATTCTCAGTGATTTCGGATCAATATTTTCCACACTGTTACCGGGGACAATGGCGAAGCTAGAACCCCCAGAGGGAGGTAGTTTTTTGGACGGGCTAGAAGTGCGTGTGGCGTTTGGGGGCGTTTGGAAACAATCATTGTCGGAACTCAGTGGAGGACAACGATCTCTACTCGCACTTTCACTGATTCTGGCACTGCTTCTCTTCAAACCAGCTCCACTTTATATTCTAGATGAGGTATTTATTTTTAATTTAATTAGGTAGGTTTATTTATTTATGTATGACTGAAAATATTTTTCTACTATGTTGAATAGGTTGATGCAGCTCTTGATCTAAGTCACACTCAGAACATTGGGAGAATGATCAAAGCTCACTTTCCACATTCACAGGTATATCTATTGATTTATTTAAAAAAATATGAACCTTTCAATAATCAAACTTAATCTAACAATCTTCATTGCTGTTTTTGTTTACAGTTTATTGTTGTCTCCTTGAAAGAAGGCATGTTCAATAACGCCAATGTTCTTTTCCGTACAAAATTCGTGGACGGCGTGTCCACTGTTCAAAGAACAGTTGCATCAAAGCAGAGCAAATGATCTCGTTTGCGGTTTGCAGTTTGCAGACTGTAACTTATTTGCATACCAGAAAAAAACTTTGATAATCTAGCATTTATTATCCTGTAATGTAATGTTCAAGTGTTCAACTGTGCTACAATAACTAGTATCATTTTAAATTAAAAGCCGAACCCGAATGAAGTTCCAAAAAAAATCATAAATTTGGTTTTCTAATCATGTTTTTACTTAAAGTTTATTTAACCCTAATCTCATCAAACCATTTCTTCCCCTCTTGTTCCACACCCACCTTTGGAAACTTAAAGCTTAGGGTATACGGGGTGTCATCGGTGACCCCCATCGGTGACCCAAAATCCCGAGCGGGGATGCACCGCCATCATTGCGGTGACCAAGAGAGAGAGGGTGAATTAGGTGGCGGCTCACCGAAGAGAGAGGGAGGAGAGAGAGAGGGGCGGTCCAATCACAGCTTTCCTTTTTTTTTTTTTAAAAAAAAAAAAACCAATTTACCTAAGAGGGGAGTGACGCCATCAAATTGGGGTGTTAGGGGAGTTTAAGAGGGGACTTGACGTGGCACACGGGGATTGGTTTGGCGTAAGAGAGGGGACTCACCTATTAGGTGAGCACCCCCTTCACCCTTAACAACCCATTTACCAGCTCAGCTTTGATGTTACTGGTGTTGATGTTATCTGGTAAATCAATGTTGCAGCTGTAGTTTTGGTTTGTAGTGTCAATCTCTTTGTCCTCTCGACGGCCTTTGATGCACAGAGACTTGCGCTCAAGTTGTTCAACTGATAGAGATGCTTTCACTCCCTTCTTTGCACATCCAGGCATGTCGACGGATACATGTATATTGTCAGCCGTCTCAACGATACGACTGTGTGCAACTGTGTCTTCCATAACACCTGATGTCATGAAAAACAAAACAACCAAATCAGATCAAATGTCTGTCATGGTGGCATAGAATTCAGTGTGGCAATCGTGTTGGGTTGCATAAACGCTTAATATCGTATAACTACTACATGACCTGTAACTTATTCTAACTAGTCAAACGGGTTGTATGAAAATACTTGAAAGATACGATACCATCAGTGTTGAAAAACCGAGAAGCCGAGACGCGTCTACGTAACAGGAGTCGAGATCTGGAGAGGAGGCTTGAAGATTGCCTGAGAATGGCAGCCATCATAAACTTGGGACACAAGTTTCTTATGAAGAGAAAGGTGGGGAGAAAGTTGGTTGTTTACATAGCCGGGATGAAGGCTCCTATTACTTGGAGAAAAAGATTTGTCAAAATTTCATTAAGAAAATAGTATTTTGAATTTTTTAATGACACTCGTACCAATAAGATTTTGAGCAATTTGTTCAAAAGTGTCTTTTTGAGTTGTTGGTAACTCATATTTTCATTGACTCGGACTGAGATTTTTTTACTGGTCTGTCCTAATCTGTATTTGTCTTGACTTGTTACCCAAGCTGACCCGTCTAAATGAATTCTTTATTTTTTTTTTTCAAAAAAGTAATGTCACTAGTTATATAATCCACATAAGCATTAGGAATAAAAAAATAATGACCTAACACATTGTCAAGCTAACCTAAGGTTATGTGTTACCGTCACGGCAAACAACGCGAAAGATGGACACGTAAGACGGCGCGGATGAAACAAACCATAACACATCGGCGCCAGAAAGAGCGTTGGGAGAGATATTTGTTAATTTATTGTTTCTCTAGAGATTTCAAGATATTATCTACTTTTTAAACTCAACAACCAATAAGAATTAATATGATTTAGTATAAAAGTTTACCTTGAAAAATAAAACGGTAACCGTTAGTAATTAAAACAACGCAAAAATAAAATAAAATAATTAACTTTATCAATTATAAATACCCCATATTTTATAATTCAAAATCCTACCACTCTAAAACATTAATTTTCTTTCAAACTTTACATGTTTCTTTTAAAAATATGGATCAAAGAGGTGATTATCATCCCACGTTCGAGTTCGACTCATACGAATAATACGGGGCTGGCGGTTGGGATGTACCCGATTCACAACCACATTGGGTACCCGAAACACAACCGTCGTTCTTTCCATTTACCCTAAACACACCCGAACCCCAACGTGCACCCGAACCCCATTGTGAACCCGAACCACAACCAACAAAATGGTCGCATAAAAAAAATAAACAAGTCGGTGAGCCAACCAGATCCCAAAAACGAAGGGCTATGTGTTGGATGCTCGAGGAAGAATGCGTTAGCGTGAGCTTGGATTGACGTCTCGAAAGATCGACATGTCGGTATTTTTTTTTAATTTTAACACGTTTATTTGTTTTATATTTTTTACACTAATTAAATTAAAATATTTATATAATTTATATTTCTATTTATTTTTTCATGTGTAGGCGTCAACCAAACAAAAAAGGTATTTTGGAGCCGGATTCGAGAGAGTTGTTTTGGGCTAGTGTGGGGAATAAAAATCGTACCGCCGATATGATTTCGGGTCATTGGACGGAAATTTGTCGAAAAGTGGGGTTATTCGGTAATCTATACAATAAAAATTGGCCAAATCGGAAAAGTGGAGAAAGTGACTTTGATGTTTACAACCACACGACTGACGAATATTATCAAGAGATGAGTGTCATGTTCTCTCAAAGGCCCGTTTGGGAGATTTTGAGAAAGTATACAAAGTGGCACTTAGTTCCTATAGCGGTCGATGCTCCATCATCGAAACAAACAAAAAGTTCTTCATCCCAAGATGTTAGCTAAAGTAGTTCCGACGCTCGTACGGGATTAGATCTTAACAACCCCGATAACGAGTTTGATCCGGATGAGGGACTTCCACGTCCACTGAGGAGGAACAACAAAGCGGGGGCTAATTGTATCATTTAGCCCTAAAAATCATACAGACCACACTGTTCACAATTGAAATTGTTATTTATACAATTGTTTCATTTTTTCTGAAAATTTTTAATTTATCATATATTTTGATTATTTTTCTTATAATTTACGTTCTATGTTTATTTTTTCAACATTACGTTATAAATTTATTGAAAACATTTACTGGGTTGATATCGTACTAAACCTAACCGAAACCAATTGTTTTTCTTCAACATTGCGTTATAAATTTATTGAAAACGTTTACTGGGTCGCTATCGTACTAAACCGAACCTAAACCAATTGTTTTTTTTCAACATTGCAATATAAATTTTATTGAAAACAGATATTGTGTCGCTATCATACCAAATATAAACCGAAACCAACCGAATAATATATGTATCGGTCCAGTATTTGTTTATATTGTTTTTCCTTTTTATATACTGACATCGTATTGCTACTATGCCGTACCGAACAACTTTGGTACAGGTACTCATTTGTATGGTTTTTGTTTAGTAATATATTTTGTGTCGCTACTGTAGTCAACTAAACCGAAACCGACCGAACAACACCGATATCGGTACCAATACTTATTTTTATTGTTTTTGCCTTCGATAACTGACGTGTCCGACTGAACAACATTGGTACATGTACCTGTATTCATTTTTATGGTTTCCATGATTTTCATTTATACAACTCTATCTGCGATGATAAACCAATATCATGAAGATATGAATTGGTCAATACCGTTAGGACAACATCCTTGTCGGTACCGATGCTTGTTTTCAGCCGAGTGCATGTATCGTACCAATACTATAACGAACCTAAGCGATACTGATCGAATGCTCGTGATAATGTACCGCCGCAACGCGCTGGGAAACAACCTAGTTATAAGAATATGAGAGATATGATGGAGGTGTTTATGAATGCTCTAACCGAGTATGTTTGTTTGTATCTGTATAAAACTATTTATGAAATAAACCTTTATACGATAAAATGGGGTTTTAAGTTTTAACAAACTAATATCATCAATTGTTTTAATGTTGCCTGGACTTGATGATTCTTGAGTGTTAGGAGTGAGGTTTTACCATCTTATAACTAAACAAACAAACAAACGCATATGTATAATCCAACTCATAAGAGATAGGGTAAACGTTATCGGGACTATTTTAACTAATACAGGAGGAGAAGATGATGGATCATGAGAAAACTAGTTTAAACGAGAAAACAAAAAAACTAACTAAAAAGCCTAAAAAACATACTATTTTTTTTTTACAATTTTATTATTTTTTTTTCGCAGCTTTCTATATATACTGCACATGTGCACTAATACAGAAAAGCCTAAAACACTTAACCCACCCCCCACCGACACCCCCCAAAAACCCAACCCCCCCCCCCCCACCCCAAAAAAAAAAAAACTCTTAAACATAAATCCAAAAAGAAACCTAACCACGCCCCACCACCCAAAAACCTAATCCTAATCCTAAACCTCAAATAAACTAAACTAAACTCAAAAACTAATTTTAAGCATGTAATGCACATGTGCAATGCAAGTTTTTTTTTTTTTGAATTTTTTATATATAAAATATAGCGATTTTTTATAAAAAATTGTAAAAAAATTGGTATGTTTTTTTAGGTTTTTTTAGTTTTTTTTTGAACGGTAGATCAACTGGATTTCCAGCTTACTCCAAAGGGCCAGCATATGCTGTTTAAACCCATTTTGCACTTAGTAGGAATCCCAAAGGGCCAGCATATGCTGTTTAAACCCCTCATCCCAAGTTCGAATCCCTCCTAGAGGTGTTCTCCCATATTTACATAATTTTGCACTTAGTAGGAATCGAACCTGAGACCTCCCCAGGAGGAAGCCACTTAGTGGAAAACCCCCTGACCAACTGGGCTATACCATATTGACAGGTTTTTTAGTTAGTTTTCTAGTTTTCTCATTTATATGTAGTTTTCTCATTATCCTCTCCTGAGAAACTATTGATTCTATTCATAGATTTAATCATCAATCAAACAAAAACACTATATATTACAATTAAAATACATAAACATACAATCAAACAAAAACACTATCGTTGATTGATTCTCTAACTTCTATCAAAACCTTTCAATCACAATTTTCACTTCTATCGTTGATTCTCTAACTTCTGGACCCTGAAACTTGATAAGAGTTTGCACTTAAACCTGTAGAATTCCTCTGATAAATCCTTGATTGTGGCATACAACCAAATCCCGATCTAGGTGATCCGTCCTCCTTCGCATCAGCTCCGACGAGAACATGGTAGCTGCGGGTGGAGACGGACCTGTAGCTGTTTTGCGGCTTTGGTTTCTTCACAGCATGCATCAATAATGGGATTAATCCTTCCATTATTTACTTGCTTTTGAAGAATTAGATCTCAATTTTGATGATCTGGGTTGTTTGGAGTGGAGAGGTGACTTTGGGTTATATGCATGTGGAAAATTGGTTGGAGTTAAGGGCATTTTTGTCTATTTAGTTTGAGATGAAAAGGATGGCAAAGCTGTCCTCGAATCTTTCATGGTGATGAGATCACTGACATAGTGGTGGAAAAGGGAAAATAGCCAAAATGGCTTTGACTCGGTCAACTTTTCCAATATAGCCAATCCAGACGTCTCCACAAGACATCTCCCCACACCCGTAACGTCTTAAGACGTTTCATCATGAACAACTTCGGTCTCTGTGAGTGTGGGGCCCTGGCACTACTGAACACATCTGCTATAACTTTTTACCTTTAGATCCAAATGGGGATCTCATGTCACCACAACACGTGTCATGGTTACTAGTAACATTTGTATGTATGGGGGTATGTTTGGACAACCTACATAGTGGAAGGGGGGGGGGGGGGGTTTGGAACTATTGCCTCACTCACATCACATAGGTGCACAAGAGGTGTACTAATTTGGATGCACGTGATCTGACAAAAAGTAACCACAAAGGCAAATTCTTTTCCCAATGCTTTGCAACCAGCTCTTTATGAAGCTCTCTCCCCAACTATTCCTCTTTCTTCTTCACCGAGCACCACCACCACCTTCACCGAGCACCACCACCACCACCACCCTCACCAAGCACCACCACCCTCCACCGAGCACCTCAACCCTCCACCACCACCGTAAACCACCACGGCACGGTTACATACCGACCAACCACCACCATCACTTACCAACAATCCTCACTCTTCGCCCACCACAACCACCACCCACCACAAAAACCGGTACTAACCTGATGAAGAAACAATGTGGTGGTGACGTTAGTCGCCGTAGAAGAAGAGGTGTCGTCGGAAAGGAGTTGCAGGTTAACGGAGGTGGTGGAGGACTCGTCGGAGAAGATGAAGGAATTACAGTTGTGTCGGAAAGTGTCGGAAAATGAATGTGAAAGCTAGTTGCAGGTTCCGGTGAATGAACGAGGGTAACGTCTCAAGCCACCTTCAGACGTCTCGGCTAAGACGTTACGGTGAATGCTTAAGACGTTACGGTGAATGCTTAAGAGATGTCACTAGGTTGTCGGAAACGTGGAGCCATTTAATTGGTGAATGCTTAAGACGTTACGGGTGTGTGGAGACGTCTGGATTGGCTATATTGGAAAAGTTGACCGGGTCAAGGCCATTTTGGCTATTTTCCCGGTGGAAAATGTGTATATATAATCAATTAAGAATTATCATGACTTGTGAGAAATATAAGAACTTTTAGTTCCCGTTCTCGTTAGGCCACCATTTATATACTTTTAATTTGTAAGTTGTTTATGTATAATGGGTTTGTACGTGATGTTTAGCCAGTTTTTTTTGTGAATGGTTGTATTGCACATCATGCTTAGGGCATGTTTGGCTAAGCTTTTTGAAATAACTTATTGACTTGTTGGCTTTTTGGAAAATTTAGTATGGAGTAACTTTTTAGAAAAGTCGTTTTCCCCTCACATAAAAGCTCATTGCCAAACATCATCTAAAGATTATAACTTTTCAAAAAGCCAATAAGTCAATAAGTTGTTTTAAAAAACTTAACCAAACATGTCCTTAGTGTGTATAATTTTATAAAGTAATTATAATCACATTTAACCCAAACATTTTATTAATTTCCTACTTTGGTTCCATATATATTTCATATTTTACATATTTTGCGTTTACGTTTTGGTATAAATTTGTCAAGTTAACATGTCGAACGTGCGTTCGTGGTTCAAAAAATTTACCTCTATTTTTCCCTTTTAACGGTTGTGTTATGTTTTACATTTCAGTCTATTTTTTGTGCATTAACATGGCGCAACGGGCGTACACGGTTCAAGGTGCCTACTTTTCGTTTGGTTTTATATTTTTTTCATTTTTTATTTAATTTGTTTTACAAGCTTTCCGGTGTTGGTGGACGCTGACAACGGTGTGACATTGATGCTACTTGACACGGTTTTACGCCTCCCGTCACAACAAGGAGAGCTTACTACTAGTTTTTATTAAATAGTAGCAGTCTCTTAGTTTTTATTAAGTTTAAATTGAGTGTTCAATTCTTGAAAATACATCAAAGCAAATATATTTTTTATTCAGTTCAATTATTCAAGAAGTTATATTTTTTTGGTTCTATTACAAATACATTATATATAATTGATTTTCCCTTATTGTGATAAATC
This sequence comes from Helianthus annuus, assembly GCF_002127325.2. NCBI lineage: Eukaryota > Viridiplantae > Streptophyta > Magnoliopsida > Asterales > Asteraceae > Helianthus > Helianthus annuus. The sequence goes on from NC_035440.2 coordinate 44,763,545, forward strand.
GAATCGATACCATACGAACAACATAGATACTGGTATTCGTTTTTATGCTTTTTCTCAATGTTCCTACCTGTTTCATGATGAACCGATTCGATTCTGATCGAATAAAATTGGTACTGGTAAAACGTTGCCGCTTGTTACTATTCATAACCAATATAAGTTTAGTCGAAGACATAGTTGTATTCGTCTATGTATTCATTTTTGTTACTTTTGATTGATATATCGAGTGTCCATATTGTATCGGTTTCGTAATGAATCGAACTGACACCTACCTAAAATCCGCTGATAAGCGTGAGAAAACCAATAATAACAAACAAGAAGGAAGTAATTCTCGCATAATGACGATGAATGTATATACTATGAAAAGGAAAACAACTAAATAGTTAAAACAGGAAATTAATTAAACCATTAATAATAATAATAATCCTAAGTCACGATATTAATTTAAAAAAAAATTAAATCAACTTAATCTCCACTTTATTAATTATTCCCTTATCTGTCATGTTAGGAAAACTTAGTTCACACACTCCATCCTTCAATGTTGCAATGAGCTCTTCGTCCCTGTGACTGAATTCTTTCTTCTTGATCATGTCTAAGAAATTATAGTATAGAGTACGCTTCACTTCGTCGTCCTTGATCAGCTTCACTTCGCCTTTCATACCCATATTCAAACATAACTTACGTTCTGAAATCATGAAAAACATATATCATTACTCTTCTCTATACACCCCTGAAATCATGAAAAACATATAAGCTAACAGAAGAATAAAGTGGCAGAATCAGAACTTCTTTTATCTTCTTTATAAGAGGATTATCATAAAGTTCTTTTCTCTACCCGCTCAACTAGAGCGTCCAAATCCTTTTTTTTTTATCTAGACAAATCCCAAATTTATATATATATATAAAAATCTAACAAGTTCATGCGGCCGAGGGTCATTAAACATACTTGGCCCTGTCTGGTTCCGCCCATAAAAAATCTGCAAAATTAGATATATACAAACGGATTTATTTAGCACGTACGTCATAAGATAGGTGCACATAACCGACAAGGGTGTTGAAAGAACGAGAAGTCGTTGCCAAGGTTCGAGGGAACATGGAGATGGATCTGGTGAGGAGGTTTGAAACTGAAAACCGCTTCATAACAAACAAAGAAGCCATTGTCTTGGATCAATGAATGTAATATTGATTATGATGAATGAAATAGTTTTGTAGGTTATATAGACAATCGAGAGGGAAGCTGAAAACTTGTAGAGTTTATTGCGGGATAAGTTACGTTTGATAAAATAATTATATCTTAGGGCATGTGTAGTCATAAAGCCCTCAAAGGGGCGTTATGCGCCATGTGGCATGCCACGTCAGCAAAGGGGCTTTATGGGGCTTTATGCAATTTGGGGCCGTAGTCATAAAGCCCCTGTGTAATCATTACTCAATTAATTTAATTTTCTATTTTTTAAATAATTTTTAAGTTTTATAAAATAAAAAACATTTCATTAAATAAAAAACACTACATTAAAAAAAAAAAAGTTACACTAAAAAAAAAAATTACACCTAAAAAAAAAAATTACACCTAAAAAATAAATTTATTCTTCGGTGTCATCTTCGTTCTCTCCTTCTTCCTCTTCGTTTTCTCCAGCATCTAAACCTACGTCTTCAAAGTTCCCGTCTTCGAATTCCTCCCCCACTTCTTCCTCGGAATCTTCGTCGTCATCATTGTTTGATCGAATTGGGCGAATCGCCCAAGCATGCTCAACCAAATCCGCCTTCAACGTGTTATGTATTTCTCTAGATCGGAGTAGTTGAGCATTTGCGAGTCTCTCTTCCGTTGTCGCTTGGGGTAGTTCGACCAAATCTTCGGGAATATAGTTTTGGCATATCGCTTTTCCATCATCCTCAATGATCATATTATGCAAAATGATGCAAGCATACATGGCCATTCGTATTTTATCCTTATGCCACATGCGACAAGGATTCCTGATAAAATGCCATCGTTGCTGTAGAACCCCAAAACACCTCTCGATGTCCTTTCTCGAAGACTCTTGTAATTTTTTAAAATACTTTCTTTTTTCATCGAAAGTTTCAGAAAACGTTTTAACAATAATCGAATACTCGGGGTAGATACCATCGCCCAAGTAGTAGCCATGCTCGTAATCGTTCCTGTTTGCATGGAAACCGGCCTTTGGTATAGTTCCAGAAATGTAGCCCTCGGTTAATGGTGAAGCCTCTAACGTATTAATATCGTTAAAACACCCGGCTACACCAAAGAAGGCCGACCAAACCCAAAGGTCGTATGACGCAACACCTTGTAATACCAAAGTTGGCCCTTTTTGATCACCCCGCGTATGTTGACCTCGCCATGCGGTTGGACAATTATACCAACGCCATTGGCGACAATCCAAGCTACCAATCATGCCGGGTATTCCATGCTTTTCTAGATGCACCTCATATATTTTTTGAAGGTCGTTCCAAGTGGGGTTTCTCAAATAACGTTTTCCATATAACTGGCATATTCCTAAAATATAATTTAAAAGTTACGAAAAAATAAATGTATAAAAGTAAATAAATAAAAGACAATTAAAAAATTACCATAGCAAAAATGTTCCAAGGTATCTCGGGTTGTTTTCTCCGCCATCTTCAAATACTCGTCGTTGATGTCGTACGTGTTTCCGTATGCTAATACGCGTAAGGCGGATGTGACCTTTTGAATTGAGGTGAAGCCTAGATATCCTCGTGCGTCCATTCTTTGCTTAAAGAAATCGTACGTATTTTCCAAGTCATTGTTAATGCGCAAAAATAACCTTTGGCTCATACGAAAACGTCGTCTAAAAACATTCGGTCCGTGAACCGGTGCCGCGTCAAAATAGTCTTTCATCAAACGCTCGTTCGCGGCTTCACGATCTCGCAAGATATAGGTGCGTCGCAAGATGGGTCGTGGAGGGGGAGGTGGCCGAATGTGCGCAAATGTTTGTAGCACAAAAGTACATGCACTCGTAACCGCTTCTTCCTCGGCCGCGTCTTCGTCGGGCGAAAAATATCTTCGGTAAATTTCGGTGAAAGACTCTTCTGACGGGGAACCCATTTTTTATAAAGTGAGACTAGCTTTTTTAAAAATATATGAAGAATGAGAATGAGAATGGTATGAGTTGTAAAAAAAAGTGGAAGAATATGAGGTTTTATAGTGTGAAAAATAAGAAAAATTGATTTTTTTTTTTAACATATGACCGTTTGGTAACGGTCAAAAAAACAAAGTTTCTTCTTCCTCGCGCCGCGAAATTTTTCACGCTTTTCTTTTTTTTTTGGTCATAACGCCGGGGGGGCGGTGTGGGCGGCGCCATAGCGGCGCTATGGCCCTTGGTCGCGCCCCACTACATATTGCCTTATATAGATTATTATCCTTTCAAATTATTCTCAATGATCTACTCTAATAACTAAACTCGTTTAATCTTTTTTTTTTGTATTACATTAATGAAATCAATAAATAAAACGTTACCTCATAATAAATGATAATAATAATAATTTTATTCAGATGTCAAATCTATGGTGGATCACATATAAGAGAGCTCTTTTGTACGAAGTATAGGAGACAACGTGAACCATTGATCTCCTAATATCAGCATGAAGTATAGGAGACAATGTGAGCTATTGATCTCTCAAGATCAAAGACTCAAAACTAGGCGGTGACATTTTTGTAAATATGAGTTTCAAACAATTGAATAAATAAATAGAGAAAGGATTTTCTCGTCATTTCTCACTTAAACTTCTCATCCTCTTAATTTTCAAACGGCTATAAATTTTTTCATAGGTTAATATATATAATTTTTTTAAAAATTACACCGTATTAACGAGCATTTCATTCTCTTTAATTTGAGCAGCCTATTGCTATAGTTTTCTTAAAAAAATTACATGATTTTGAATACCTATTACGTGATTACGTGATTTTGAATACCCAACACATGACTACGTGATTTTGAATACTCATTACGTGATTTCATTCTAGTATGTGAAAGTCCACTAAGTGGTTATGTAATTACATAATAATAGTTGACTATTTATTATTACGTGGCTAAGTGATTTTAAATACCCATTTCGTTATTACGTGATTTAATTATAGTATTTTATGTGAAACCACACCGAGTGATTACGTAATTACATAAAAACAAAAACATGTAATACATAATATTTTATATGGAATACATAATATTTCAGGTCTAATCACATACTAAGGATAAATTATATACAAAACATTAGCCAAAATCAACCTATAATAACCACATCATGTCATATATTAGAGATTTAATCACGTAATAAAGCATGAACAAACAAGTTTCTAGTATTGAATGTGTAATCACGTCACGTAATAAGCATAATTGTAATAATAGTAGTTATAACAAATCATATTGAATGTGCAATCACGTAATGAATTTATATTGAATGTATAATTGTTATGGGTGGAATTCTGAGCCCACATCCTGAATTATATCTTGCATATATAATAGCTGTTTACAATTAGGATAGCGGATCAGGATATTGGTAGAATCCTAATGCAGTATCCTTGTAGTTGCTAAAAATTCGCTTGCAGGTTGTGCTTGCAGGATCATAACGTTAACAAGGACTCATTCCCCTGAAGACTCGCTCCATTTAGTTGAGAAGTGGACGTTGAAGCCGGAAGACTAGTTCTCCAACGTTCTAAAAAGAATATTCCGGAAGACCCCAAGATTTTAGGAGAGTTTGTTTATTATTTGTAACCATATAAATGGATAGCCAGATCACCAGGTCACACACTACACAACAGTTCTCGAACTCGTACAATTCTTTCTTACATTTACACACTAACACTCCACATTAGCAATCTTTGTAACACTTAGTGGCGATCTGAGCTATATCCTGCACTGTATCCTGAATATTCAAGCAATAAGAAGAACAAGGTAGCCGACGATTGTCAGCTCCCGAGGTTTTATGCCAGAGATCTAGATTGATCAAGGGCTTTCCTCGTATATCCTCCTGTGTCCATTTTTTACTTTTTCAGCTTATTGTTTGATTGTTGGTATAGTTTCACATCCCGAGGCTATATCCTGAAACTGTTTTTATAAACGAATAAACCAACATATTTTTTCAAGCATTACTAGCACACTACCTCATAAACTAGTTTGATCACTTAATTGCTTCAGTAATATTTGACCAAAACAATTTGGCGCCCACCGTGGGGCAAGTGGTGCTATTTCTGCTAAAAGCTTTGTTAAAATCACTACTTGGCTTCTTGTTTTCAAAACTTTTTACACGATTATTTTCAATGGCTTCGAAATCAAACATGAGCTCTTCTTCCATGCATGCTACAACCTCTGCCACAGCTGGTTCGGTGCTTCCACCACCTCCACAGATGCAAGCTTCTTCACAGGCTCAAGCTCCTCCAAGGAGGGTTGAAACTCATATATCCCGAGACACTATTCCTGCTCAAAATGTCCACAGATCTGGTGTCTCAGGGAGAACTCCCATTACGGCCTCTAACGATGAAATTCTAACTTTGTTTGGTAGTATACAGTATCAGATGAAGCAAAAACAGGAAACCAATCAGATGATAATAAGGGAAATACAGCTCTTGAAGTCCAACTCCAAGAGACCTGCTAAGGATATTGTGACTCCCTTACAACCCAGAGCGCTGAACTTTAGTTCAGCAGTGTATACTGAGGTTAATCAGGGCAATGTTGTACCAAGCCACTCCCAGAGTCATGCTCTTGAGGTACCTGCCTGGATATCGACTGTGAGAGGCCCAGGATATGGCCAGAGTCATAAAACTGGTAACTTATCTAATAATGTTAATACTCTTGCTACTAACAATCTTGGATCTTTGCAGGATACAAGTGTGACATCGGCACTCTCCAGAGAGCTTCAGAAGCTGGAGGATATGATATCCAGTGTACCTGGGGTGGTGTAGCCTATACCAGAAGTATCCCAGGACAGTCATAGGATATCCCGATTCGCATATCCTATATGTGATGCTGAAATCCCAAAAAGATTTCAAACTCCCAATATGAAGCGTTATGACGGGACCACAGATCCGGAGGAACATATTGCTCAGTATAGGGAGAGGATGGAGATTAAACCTATCCCACCGGAACTTAAGGAAACATGCCTCTGAAGGGCTTCGGCTTGACTATAACAGGATCAACCTTGAAGTGGCTCTTAAACGTTCCACCTCATTCAATTAAATCGTTTGCTTATTTGGTTAATTTGTTTAACAATCAGTTTTCTTGCGGTAGAAGCTTTGAGAAACTAACAAGTGATCTCTACAGGATAACTCAGGGTCCTCAAGAATCCTTAAGGGATTACGTGAACAAGTTCAGCAGGGAATCCTTGGATATCCCACACCTTGACGTTGCTACAGCTGTGCAGGCATTCAAGATGAGATTGCAAAAGGATTCCCAATTTTATCAGGATCTTGTGATGAATCCTTGAAGGAACCTGGACGAAGCTCGGAACAGGGCTTTGAGATATATCAGGCTTGAAGATGACAAGAAAATGCAACAGCGGATGAATGCATCCTCAACATACGAATCAACAAACAGGAAATCAGAGTCATCGTACAACCCATACCGCTCTAGGCCGTATGGTAAAAATGACAGCAAGAAAGTGAATGCTGTTGAGGATGAAGATGTCGAAGAATATCCCGACTTGTTAGAATATTGTTTTTCTGTTAATATACCTGAACTGATGTATGCCATGCAAGGTTTAGGAGATAAATTGAGGTGGCCAAGGAAGAACCAACAAAAGGCCGATTGGAAGGACAAATCCAAGTGGTGTGCCTTCCATGAGGATTTTGGACATGTGACGGAAGATTGAATAGCCAAATAAGCTACCTGTTGAGCAAGAGATATTTGAAAGAACTTATGGGCAGAAAGAAGAATAAGGGTCAGGTTACTGAGAATGATCCTGAACGAGCAGCATCCTCCAGACGCCAAGATAATCAATTTCATATCCGGAGGATCCGATATATGCGGAACCTCTTATTCTGCAACAAAGACACATGCCAAGGAGGCTAAGGCAGAAAGAGGGGACAAGTCGACGATGATGACAACACTTACAACTGACAAAGTGATAATGTTTGACAGTAATGACCGGGACAACATTCAGGATCCTCATCATGATGGTTTAGTAATCACTTTATATATTGCTAATCATTTTGTACGCATGATACTGGTGGACAACAACAGCTCGGTCAACATCATCTAGTTGGAAACCCTGAAGAGAATGACATTCCCCAAATGGAGATCACTTCAAAGTCCACTGTGCTTGTAGGGTTCAGTGGAGAGGCAAAGAACACTGCTGGAGAAATAAAACTGCCTGTATATGTTGAAGGAGTGAACTCAATGCAACGATTCTGTCTCATGGATTCACTATCATGTTATAATATTATACTAGGTAGGCCATGGATTCACGATATGAAAGCTGTACCATCAACCTATCATCGGTGCATCAAGATCCCTACTCCTTGGGGGGTAGTCAAAGTAGAAAGCGATCAACAAGAGTCAAAGGAATGTGTTTTTATCTAAATCATTGTGTCTTAAATTATTCAAACCATTGTGTCTTAAGACTATAAGGTGTGGTCATGACCCTCGTGATCACCTTGACCCTCTCCACAGGTGTCATGTCATCCACCTCTAATCCACCATCCAAAACCACTACCCAAAGGGTGTGGTCACGACCCAAACCACTAAGACATAGGCGCCATGCCTTGGTGGGTAAGGCGGTAATCTGTTAATTTATTTTTGTCTTAAATCATCAAATGGAGGGCCGTGGTTTAATCCACGCGAACCACCGTGATTTAACGAGGGGGATGCTGTAGCGCATGAATAATGGTCCTATGTGGCAAATCATGACTCAACCATGACCCTCACACCCCTTGGCCTAATAGGTAAGGGTGGTAACCCTTTATCCAAACCATTATGTCTTTATCCAAACCATTATGTCTTTATTCAAACCATTATATCTTAAGTTGTTTTTGTATGTATACGAGTTGTCGCCACCCCGCGCGTTGCGGTGGATGTTTATTATGAAAATCTTTAGTGTGAAATGTGAAAGATGTTTTGATTGCTATTTATGAATGACCTTTAAAGAAAGGAGAATGGGATACGATGATACTAAAGGGGTTGTTGATTTGGTTTTAGTTGAAAAAAGATGTTGTTTTAAAAATTGAGAACATGAACCGGGAATAAGGGTAAATCAAAGGGCATGTTTGGATAATAATATTGATGGAAATTGGGGGAATTATTATTATTATTATTATTATTATTTTTAATGATGAAAATCTTTAACTTGTTGTGAAAGAGATCTCATACCCTTCTAAATAGAGGACCCTAACCCTACTCTGGCCAGACTATGTTGTCTTAATCGGGTGCACACTGCTGTAGTAAAAGTAAGAAGCTTAGCTAGTGTCTTTTTATTTCTCCTTATGGTTCGGTCTTGTACGAACTTACTAAAGGTATTATAGAAATGATGTTTGATTTATGTTTTCAAACTTAATAACTTTTTACTATTCTCCTATATATTAATAAAGCAATCTTGTGAATAGTAGAAATAGTGTGCATGTCACATGGCAATGCATCATTTACTCGCTTTCTTTTTCATTTACTCGATAATGTTATTGTATATATACATGTTTTTTTTTCATAATTCAATACAATTGGGCATTTGGAAAAGTGGTTGGCATAGCCTCTTTCAACTAAAAGCCGCGAGTTCGAACCCTTATGTCTCTTTTTCACTGCCGTTTTTTAGGCCATGATGCCATTTGCCAGTTAACTTAAAAGTAAAATAGCATCATTTACTCGCTTTCTTTTTCATTTACTCGATAATGTTATTGTATATATACATGTTTTTTTTCATAATTCAATACAATTGGGCATTTGGAAAAGTGGTTGGCATAGCCTCTTTCAACTAAAAGCCGCGAGTTCGAACCCTTTTGTCTCTTTTTCACTGCCGTTTTTTAGGCCATGATGCCATTTGCCAGTTAACTTAAAAGTAAAAAATTAATTTATATTTTTGATTTTCCTTTAATCAAAACTTAATATTTGAGTGTTATGTAAAATAAAAATAAATAAATTTTGATTGTTGAACAAAAATCAAAATAATCAAAAATGTTTTCGTCTTAATTAATTTTTACTTCTAATTAAAAAAAGTCAAATTTGAATGTTTATACTTGATTATGTTTTATTATTTTCCTATAATCAAAGACTTAATATTAGAGCGTGATTTAAAATAAAAAGTTAAATTTAACAAAAGAGTTTAAGTTTTTGGTTTGGAAACAGGGGTTAAACAAAACTGTATTTTTCGGGTATCAACCAATGTTTTTTTTTGAAGTCGGGTGTACGGGGCGTCTTCGGGGAGTGGTTCGGTGAAGCCTTTCCCCGATCGGGAACACCGCCGCCATCCCCGCGGGGTCCCGAATCGGGGTGGCTTTTGGGTGTGGCCTTACCGATTGCTTTTGCGCGTGGATCGATGATATGACCGTTGGTAAACGGTCGATTTTATTAAAAAAAAAATTCAATTTTTTTTAAACAATATATACTAACCAATCTAATTCATTTTTTTTTTACAACATTCACAACTCTCAAACCCACACCAAAACTCTCATTCCTCTCAATCTTTCAAACACAAAATGGATTCCAAGTTTCCGTTTCTTTCTACCCTACCCGACTTTCCCGACGATGGAGATGCATCGTCAAGCGATAGTAGCTTAGTTTTCTTCCAAAATCTCATCCAACAAGCGGAGCTACTAGACACGGCATCGTCTAGTAAAAAAAATTATGTCCGTCGAGATCGTGTGGGGGGCCACGAGACACTCATGGCCGATTATTTTGATGAAAATCCAAAATTTAGTGAAGATACTTTTCGTCACAGGTTTCGTATGTCCAAGTCTTTGTTCCTAAAAATTGTTAGTGACGTGGAAGCGTATGACGAGTGGTTTCAAGAAGGCTTAGACGGGAGAATGAAGAAAAGCTTTACACCGTTGCAAAAGGTTACTTCGGCAATTAAACAACTTGCAACCGGTAACCCACCAGACGAGGGGGACGAGTATTTAAATATGTCTGAAAGGACCTCTCGTGAGTGCCTTGAATATTTCTGCGAGACGGTATGTAAAAGGTATGGCGGTGAATTCCTACGTAGACCAACGAGCCACGACATCGCGCTATTGTATCAGGCTCATGAGGAGAGGCATCACCTACCTGGTATGTTAGGGAGTCTGGATTGTACACACTTCGTCTGGAGAATGTGCCCCACAGAATTGCGTGGACAATACATGAGAGGCGATCATCAATACCCGACGGTTATGTTAGAAGCGGTAGCGTCTCAAGATTTGTGGATTTGGCATGCTTTTTGTGGGCCAGCGGGTTCACAAAACGACATCAACGTGCTGCAACAATCTCCGTTATTTCTTGCTCAACGAAACGGAACGACGCCAAATTGTCCATTTCAAGTGAACAACCACTTATACAAACGCGGGTATTATCTTACTGATGGGATCTACCCTACCTGGTCCGTGTTTGTGAAGTCTTTTCCATATCCACACGACCCGAACGAAAAAAAGTTCAAGAGGCAACACGAGGCCGCAAGAAAAGATGTGGAACGGGCGTTTGGTGTGTTAAAGTCAAAGTGGGGAATACTAAATCGTCCAGTGCGTTCGAAAACGGTGAGAAAGATAAGGTCCATCGTGTATACGTGCCTTATTTTACACAACATGATTATAAAAGACGACGGAAGGGCGATAGCACCGGTTCATATTCAAGATCCTCCAGTCGAACCCGTCTTCGATGATACAGCCTATACGGAGCTCATTGACGAAGACACGCATTGGAGGCTAAAACACGATCTCGTTGAGCATCTCGGAAGTTTAGATTTGCCTCACCTTGAAGTTGATTCGGACGAGGAGTAGTTTGTTTTTATATTTTTCTAGGTTGAATGTATTTTTTTTCTAGTTCGAATGTTTTTTTTAATTTAATGAAATGTCTTTTATTTAATTTTTATTTTTATTAATCTTTTTTTAATTTATAAACATGCATTATTTTAGAAAAAAAAAAACCAACTCCCCTAATAGGGGAGTGCCGCCATCAAAAAGGGGTATTAGGGGAGTGTATTAGGGGAGTTGACGTGGCTTGATCTGGTTGGTTACGTGTAAGATGGGGGACTCACCTATTAGGTGAGCACCCCTTACACCCTTAATGAACATTAAGGGAATTGGATTGAACCATTAATTACACGTTTTATGATTCTGTGTTTTGTTTCTTACTTGCCGGGTCACGCCGTCAAATATGTCTCGGGCTTTTAATCAATAATCATGTCTGAACGTTTGCTGTTTCATATTGGCGTCTTTCTAAATCAATGATCACGTTCTGTTTTATCGATTTGCTTCCAATTATATTTTTGAAATTGATTGAGTAATATAAAGGTTTACTTGAAACGGTGACACGACGGTTTCGAATTGGTCAATATTGATCGACTTGTTCTTGGTTCCAATCGTTAATCAATCAAATAATCCTTACGTGAAAACGGGTGCGCCCGTATCTTCTTCTTAATCAAATTGAAGTCACGAGAAAGAGATTTGGGGATGATAAGATTGGGTGACTGGGACGTAGGGAAAAGACTGTAGTGTGTAACATTTGTATGACAACAAATGATGGGTTGGTATATCGGCAATGTAAAACCCCTTCGAAATGGTGTTACCCTTTGATTGTAATCCGTTAATTTAGCCGGTGCGTTGGTTCATGCAGAGCATGATGAAAAGAGACACCCTGTTTAATTTGCTTGCAAAGCATCAAGAGATGCGTCGGTTCATTCGAAGAACGCAATGTACATAGGTTACGTAGGGAATAGGCAATTGGCGAAACGGTATGTATGTTGGTTTTTGAAAATAGACCAGATTCAATCGTTGTTCTTCGAAAGTGGTGATTCAGAAGTTGTTCGTATTTTATGCGGAAATATGTGAATGGAAATTGAGGGGTTTGGAAGTGGCGATTCTGAACCGGCGGCACTTGAAGTTATAGTTAATTATTAGTTAATCTATCTTCTATAATAAAACCAATTTTTAAACACGTGTCATTCATTGAAGATATCCTCAAATCTATACTTATCTATTAAATAATAAATAAATAATAAATTAATATTAAATCTTATCATACTTTAATAAAATATTATCCTCAAATCTAAATGCTTAATTTAATATGTTTTTAAAACAAATACCTCTCTTTCCTAATATTAAATGTTATCCTAATTTATTAAAAATAGAATATTATCATCAAATCTAAATTATTAATTTAATATATTTTTAAAACAAATACCTCTCTTTCCTACTTATCTTATATTAAATATATAAATAATAATAAATTAATATTAAATGTTATCCAAATGTATTAAAAATATAAATTTTTTAATTATCTGGTATACAAAATTATATTTATTCAACTCGTGTAAAACACATGATTTTTAAAAATATAATCTTTTTTATCATTTACTATACAAAGTTATATTTATATAACTTGTGTAATACATAAAGTTTTTAAAGATATAACTTTTTATCATTTACTATGTAAAATTAAATTTATTCAACACGTTTAATACACGGAGTTTTTAAGGATATAATTTTTTAGAGTTAATTGTCATTTTATTCCCTGTGGTTTGTGCCAATTTGACAGTTTACTCCAAATGTTTCATTTTTCGCCTGTGGGTCCAAAAAGGTTTCACTGTTTCCATTTTAGTCTATTGGATTAACTTTATCCATTTATTTAATATGTGTAACACACATGGTTTTTAAAGGTACGGGGTTTTTAAGGATGTAATTTTTTATTATTTGGTAGATTTATTCAATATGATTATACACGGGTTTTTAAAAAGACGATGTTTTTAGTATTTAGTATACAAAATTACATTTATTTATTTAATCTGTGTAACACACACGGTTTTTAAAGCTATAACTTTTTTTTTATTATTTGATATACAAAATTAGATTTATTTAACCTGTACAATATACGAAGTTCATAAAGATATAACTTTTTATTATTTAATATATAAAATTACATTTATTCAACCCGTGTAATGCACGGGGTTCTAACCTAGTATGTAATAAAAGAAAAAGTAAGGTGAAAAATGAAAGAGGAAAGGGCGCATACGCATCCAGTGACGATTTGCATTTTTTGATTTTAAAGAGTTGCGTTTAAAATTAAACGAGTGCCTTGCAATGAAAGGATGCAATGGTGTGTAAAGGCATCCCGAATTGGTTTTTGTAGTATAGTATAGTATAGTATAGTATAGTATAGTATAGTATAGTATAGTATAGTATAGTATAGTATAGTATAGTATAGTATAGTATAGTATAGTATAGTATAGTATAGTATAGTATAGTATAGTATAGTATAGTATAGTATAGTATAGTATAGTATAGTATAGTATAGTATAGTATAGTATAGTATAGTATAGTATAGTATAGTATAGTTGTCACACCCTCAAAATACCACCTATGGAATGTCCCTGTTAGGCGTGTGACGTACCAATAACGAGCCACTAATTACATTGAACGCGTACAAGTTTCAAAATAAAATCCTTAATTATTAATGTAAAATACCATCAACGAGTTTAAATGAAAACCAACATGTTCAGCGGAAGCAAATAGTAAACCAATGTTAAACTGTTTCAAAAACCAATGTATGATATCAATAGTTCAATCACATGAATCCCTCCAGTCGACCCATGACCACTCCAGCTACTCCAAACAGCAAGTTCCAATCCAAGACATCTAACGACCTACAAGCATGCATACAAGTGTGTCAGACGACGCTGGTGAGTTCAAAGTTTTGTTAATGCGTTTAGTTACCACGTATGTGTATAAAACAATTCAACAGTTCAATAGTTCAATAATTTGATTTGATGTTGTTATTAACTCGATTACCGCAGATGGCTACAAGATGTATTTGCCCAACCGCAATGTCTCTATCAAAACATTGGTCATGCTTTAAGGAAATTAGTTCACGCCTGTCCTCCCCGGTACGATGTGAGGGTGCCAAACCTAATAGCGCTATCAACTAATAACCTCGTTGCCTCCACGGCAACTATCAGTAGATGTAAGGGGTCTTATGTGATAGACAATGAGTGTAATAACAAACATCCATTAACCTGACGTTTCTCCTTGGAACGTTACCCGATATCCCTCCCTGGGATGCATGCTTGGAAAAGAGCAGTGAACTCACCTTGGTTTTGTCGGTTAAAAGACGGAAAATAAGTGCGGAGTGGAACGGGTCACTCACGTCCTAACATGATTACCGATAAAAAGTTAGTGTGTGAACTCACGGAGACACGGATCCTACACGTAGCACGTAAATATTATAATATATATATGCACATGCATGTAAAGTGTCGCTATTCGAAATAGTGACCACATTTTCGTCACAATTCACCTAATAAATCTTGTCACAAAATTTCAGCTTTTAAGTGCATTTTCGGACAATTTGCGGTGCGTTAATCAGGACCGTTCAGGCATCGAATAGCTCCCGAAGAATTACAGAACGTTTCAATCGAACCGGAGACTATTGTATTAAAATTTGGTGACCAAATTCCTTACGGATTTTTCATGAAAAATCTTACGCCAAACCATGATCAGATTTGACGTAATCTGATCAGGTTTTTCGAAAATATCTGTGTATCCGATTGGCGCGAAACCAAAAAAAAAAAATCGCATGTCCGATCCCTAGTATCTACAGTAACATTTTCACATTCAAACAGTAAACACACACCGAGTTATAACGCAAACCGTTCGCTGCATTTTCTGTAGAAAATGGCAGCTCATAGCAGTTTTAGAAACAATTCCGCTAAAAATACCTAGACCAGTCCGAAAAATACGAAACCACTTCTGTTTGATTTCCGGATACTTGGTTTTAGACTCTGAAAACATAAGGTTTCGATAATTTAAAGTCCCGAAACAGGCTACGCAAGCGAGCGTATTTTCTGCAGAAAATCGCTGAACCGGTATTTACTCGATTTAGTCACTTTTTCATGCATCCTAACAACTTTCTAGGTGTCGTAAGCCAATAACGAACTTGTGTAAACATAATACAAGGTATCTACATTAGATTGCAAAGTCGATATCACAAAAGTTCGCTTATGTAAACAGTAGAAAATACGCTGAACTAGTATTTACTTGGTTAACTAGTTTATTTCCTTTAACAAAGACTAATTCAAAACAACATTCCAAAAGAATTGATCAGCAAAGATTTTTCAATGAGCCTTCCTTATTTTGCAACCATTCCAACCCTAATTCTTACGTATGATCAAGGACCCTCAAAACTATTGTACATGCAACCCTAATTCGTTGATTGACATCCCATAATATGCTACCTAACTAGTTTGTTGTCACAAGAATTCTTTTAACTCTAATGATTATCAGCCACAACATATAAATAATTATTATGAAATATACAACATGCTCACTTCCGTAATGACCTAGGATCAAAGTTAATTATCATGTCCTAATACATGCATGATCTCCTAAGCACTCACATCACATAACACGTAAATCACATTAACAAGGATATCAAGATTAGAACCAACTACATAATAAACATACTCACCAAGTGCTAGTAAGGAAGTTTCTTGTTCTAAGGAGGAGGAGTTTCACCAGGTTGGGTGGCCGCTGACAAAGAGAAAGAGAGGAGAAGGAGTGTCGTCGCCCAAGGTAGGAGGAGTTAGGGTTTATGAACTTGTGTAAAATATAACTAAATGAAAGCTCCTAATTTGTTTATGCAAAAGCATTAAATATTTACGTAAGGCATTAACATATATGGGGTTTGGGGTCTGCTCGGTTTGGGCTTAACATACATGGGCCGAGGTTAAAAGGGTATTGAATTGAGGGAATGTGTGATCACGAGGGGGTGTGCGACTTACTTACATAACAAAACATATATCACTCCACAACTCATGCAACCACACATTCTCATAAAATTAGATCTTAATATCACAAGATTCGTTTAGTTACAACGTCATGACGTGTAACGGTACAAACCAAAAGCCACGGAGTCAGGCAGTACAAATCTTGAAAGTTCGGGTTGTCACATCATCCCCAACTTGAAAGAAATTTCGTCCCGAAATTTGGTAAGCAATTCAAAACAGCACAGTGTTAGGTCAGGATGACTGTGGATTTTCTCCAGGTGCCACATCATCCCCAACTTGAAAGAGAATTTCATCCCGAAATTCACCAGTGACATCAGAAGTTGATACAACCGTTTGAACAACTAAGGATACCAGAGCTTACTCCGATCATTGCGTTCCTACGTGAACTCCAGTCCACGTCTTGAGTTCCAACGAACTCTCACGATTGAATTTCAACTATGATAACGAACCTTGACTTCCTGGCCCATACTTTCGATAGATCCCTCGACAACCGCAACTTGTCGTTAGCCTTAGATTCTAGTAAAAGTATCACTAGGTTTCCGTCGGGCAGACACTTCTTTAAATGTCATCGCAAACGTTACCCAATTCGCTAGGTAACTCGAGTTTGTGAGCCATGTCACTGATTTGTTCCAGAAATCCGTATTGTAAACTAAGATTGCCACGTTTTCCATAGCGTACCGCACCCTCCCAGGGTGAGATTTTTGATTTTGCTACGTTCTCCTACAGCGAACTCCCAGTGTTTCCTAAGCTTGTCAGTTTTCCTGGCGGTCACGCGTTGCTGCCAAATGATTTCTGATCTATTCAATCTTCCCAAGAGGTTCGAGTACCAATCCTGGATCTGTGATTAGGTTGTCACCCACCTTAGTCCAACAAGGAGATTAGCATTATCGTCCATGCAATGCCTCAAACAGAGCTGTCTAAATACTCGAATGGTAACAGCTGCAGTAGAACTCAACCAAAGGTAATTGTCCTTCCAATCTTTACATACTCACAGCATGTCTTTGAGTGTCAGGATGGTTCGTTTACTCAGATAGTGAGCCAAGGGTGTTGTGTTTTGTCTGCCATAATCAGGTATAGATCAAAATCAAAGGTATCAGGAGTGGGCACCTCGTGCCTAAAAACCGCCTCTCTCAGAGGAATATTCACAAGCTGTGGAGACTCGTCAGTTTCCTTGATTGCAAGAAAGTGTGCTAGTTACGTGAGACAATCAACGATCACTCAGGTGATATCAGTTCCGTTCTGAGATTTAGGTAAGCCAATGACAAAATCCGGGGCAGTCTATTCCCATTTCCAAACGGGTGTTTCTAGTTGCTGACACAACCCAGGAGGTTTCTGATACTCCACCTTTTCTTTCGCATAAGTCAACATTGATCACCTTACATTACTATGTGGGTTTCATGCTCGGTTGCCAATACAAGATTCATAGGTCCTGCTATATCCTATCAAATCCCAGACGACACGAATATTAAGGCTGGTGTGTTTCGCTCGACGCAAGTTTCCCTTGGATTGCTGTATAGCGAGGCCCATATTCGTTCCATGAAGTAGTGAATATCGTCCGACTTGCCGAAGGTTGTTCCTCCATGCCCCGCATGGGCCCAACTTGAAAATTTTCTACCTTCAATACTTTGGTTTGAACACGGTGAATCTGATCAGATGGGTTAGAGTCGCTGGTGTGCTGCAAGGCTCGTACACGTCTACATTTCACATTCGACATCATTCAAAGGTTTCATCCAGCAATGCCATCACATGTTTAGCTCCTTCGAGACAAGGGTACGCGGGCGGCTCTTGTGATCGGTCTAAGTAGTGCATTTGGTACCGTCCAAGTAATGCCTCCAATCTACATCCAAAGACCACGGTTTCCACCGCAGGTTGCGTGTCGTGCAGTTCCTCTCCGTAACTCCATTACGTAAGTCATCACCTTCTCGTGTTGCATCGGCGCGTAACTGGGACTCTGATTCGAATCATCAAGGTATACCACTAGATCATCAGTACCCTCGGATAGAAACGATGCTCAGTGCATTGCAGAGTTGGGTTTCAAAAGCCGAAAAGATGTCCTCCTTTTTTGTCTCCCACGAGTACACAACACCTTGCTGTGTTAAAGAGATTAAAGCTGCGCGATCTTCGAAAATCCTGTGATAAATCTGCGATAGTATCTAGCGAGACCAAGAAATTGTTGTATCCTCAAAGAGATCTTTGGTGTCGCTCAGTTTCTAATAAAACGGATCTTAGCGAGATCCACGTGTGTTCCCAATTCGTTGACTACGTGACCAAGAAAGTGTACTTCTCGAATCCTGAAGTCACACCTTGGTAGACTTCGCGTAGAGTTGCTCCTCCCCTAGGAGCTCTAAGATAAGATACAAATGCCGCCCATGATGTTCCTTTCTCCTGGAAATGATTCCAAACGTCATCAATAAACACGGTCAATTCATGTGGTCCATAAAGCCGCTGGTGTGTCGATTAACCCAAAGGTCATGGAATACAAAGTCGTAGTAGCCGCATTGCGTTCGATATGCCGTTTCAGGAACATTCTCCCCTTGGACTCCCATCTGATGATAGTTCGTTCGTTAGTCAACCCTCGAACGGAAGCTTAACCCTCGTAACTGGTCGACAGGCTGTTAATACATGGTCGAGGCAAACGGTTCATAACTGTCACCTTGTTAAGTTCTCGATGATCAGTACACATACAAAAAGGCTTATCCTCACGGATATAACTGGGGCTCCCCCAAAGCGAAAAACTAAGTCCGACGAAACTCCTGTCCAACAATTCTTGTAGTTGATTTGACAGCCCTTGCAACTTTCCAGGCGCCAAACGATAAGGAGTACGAGTAATCAAGGCTGCCTCTGGTTGTGAGATCAATATGAGACTCTACCTAATTAGTTGTGGGAGTAAACCTGAAAGTTCCTCAAGTAGCTTGCTGAGAGGAATCACGAACAATTGGTGGATCCTCGATCCTCTTTTCCTTAGCCCAAACATTAGTAACGGTTGCTAACATAGCGGGGTAGTCCCTTCGTAGACACTCCTGGGCTTTCATTGCTGATATGATGCTAACCTTTTCACCACTCTGATACTTTAGGACAGACGACGATTTTCTCCTCACAGGGTATACCTGCGCGATGTCTGGATAACCAATCCATACTAACTACTGTATCAAAACTATCAAGGGTAGTGGAAAGAAGGTCAATGTCGAACACTTGTCCCACAAGATCGAGTCTGCATCCTGACGTACATATGAAGTTTCAGTTGACTTGCCATCAGCCGATTCCACAACAGGCTCGGTTTCATGAAGCATCAGGATTAAACAGAATAAAGACGAAGCGATTAGCTACCCACACAAGCTACCATGTTGCTATTATGCCTGGCATCGCCTATGCCAATCCTAAATGTCCTTCCACGAGCTCCACTACCAGTGTTGTTGTTACGGTCACGAGGATTCCCAGTACTGTCATTGTTCCCTTGGTTGTTGACATTTTGACTTAGCCACAGTCAATCCTTGTCGAAGTCACCTTCGTTTCCAAACTGTAGGCTACGATTATGAGTACATTGGTGTCGCCGTGACTGTTGCCTCTAATGCCGTTCCTTGTAGTGGAGTCCTGCGACCTTTCACCAACAGGGTCCATCCTTTCACATTCTGTGCTACGTCCTAAGGCACTACTTATTGTGTTGGCAGTTACCCATTCCACTCTATAATCAATTGTCATCGCTTATGCCCCGATTGATTCGTAAGAGTTGACTCCCATAAGTCGCTGACTAGGGTTAAGGATTCGATTGAATTCAATTCGCTGGTGTTCGATGCCGGTAATCAGGGTCGTCCAAATACTGAGGTCGGTAAAGTACTACGCTCATCCTCTTGTCCATCGATCTAGCAAGTTGATCGAGTAATACACGGTGTGTTGCTAAGGTGTTGCAGAAGTGATCGTACTTCGGGATCTATGGCGTCCATACGTTAAGTTCCATCAAACGAAGAAAAGTGAGAAAAGTATAGACCAATCATTGGTGCGACATTCAACTCAAGGACGTTCGTACTAGCACCTAACATTCTACATAGTTCGTTAGACGTCCAGATGTGTATTCAGGTAATACTCAATAGCTTCGAGATTTGTAAGGATTCAGTGAGGAGTGAAAAGATCACGTTCGAGTAGGAGACAATCACTGCTATGGCTCCTATAGATTTGTTACGTTTCTCATTGATCAAATAACAGAACATAACCCCTTCTTCACCCGTTAAGGCTCACTAGGACTCACATGCACCCCACATTATTATTATGTGTGCATCCACAATAATATTGTGATTTGCATGCTCATCTCAGTTCTTCCTAACTCATGGTAAATGGCTCTTCAAACTTAGGTATCAAACGGAGGTTATCAAAATGATAAGATCACAGAATTCCAGGGACTATGACATACTATCAACGTATGATGAGGTAAGCAAGTAATTCATGTAATCATGCTATAGTGACAAGTGTGTGTCCGCATGCTACATCATAAACAAGTGTACACTAATCATGTAATTTATACCACAGGTAAAAAGACGAACCTTGCAACCTGGAGCTGAGTGTCATGGTCGTATTCACGTATTTAGAACTGTTCGGTTATAGTCTGGTTTTATAAAAACATTTTTAAAACCAAGTTCACTATAACCAATGGCTCTGATACCAAACTGTCACACCCCCAAAATACCACCTATGGAATGTCCTTGTTAGGCGTGTGACGTACAAATAACGAGCCACTAATTACATTGAACGCGCATAAGTTTCAAAATAAAATCCTTAATTATTAATGTAAAATACCATCAACGAGTTTAAATGAAAACCAACATGTTCAGCGGAAGCAAATAGTAAACCAATGTTAAACTGTTTCAAAAACCAATGTATGATATCAATAGTTCAATCACATGAATCCCTCCAGTCGACCCATGACCACTCCAGCTACTCCAGACAGCAAGTTAGAATCCAAGACATCTAACGACCTACAAGCATGCAGACAAGTGTGTCAGACGACGCTGGTGAGTTCAAAGTTTTGTTAATGCGTTTAGTTACCAGGTACGTGTATAAAACAGTTCAACAGTTCAATAGTTCAATAATTTGATTTGATGTTGTTATTAACTCGATTACCGCAGATGGCTACAAGATGTATTTGCCCAACCCTAATGTCTCTATCAAAACATTGGTCATGCTTTAAGGAAATTAGTTCACGCCCGTCCTCTCCGGTACGGTGTGAGGGTGCCAAACCTAATAGCGCTATCAACTAATAACCACGTTGCCTCCCCGGCAACTATCGGTAGATGTAAGGGGTCTTATGTGATAGACAATGAGTGTAATAACAAGCATCCCATTAACCTGACGTTCCTCCCCGGAACGTTACCCGATATCCCTCCCTGGGATGCATGCTTGGAAAAGAGCAGTGAACTCACCTTGGTTTTGCTCGGTTAAAAGACGGAAAAAAAGTGCGGAGTGGAACGGGTCACTCACGTCCTAACACGATTACCAGTAAAAAGTTAGTGTGTGAACTCACACGGAGACACGGATCTTACACGTATCTAACACGTAGCACGTAAAATATTATAATATATGTATACAGATGCATGCAAAGTGTCGCTATTCGAAATAGTGACCATATTTTCATCACAATTCAACTAATAAATCTTGTCACAAAATTTCAGCTTTTAAGTGCATTTTTGGACAATTTGCGGTGCGTTAATCGGGACCGTTCGGGAACCAAATAGCTCCCGAAGAATTAAAAAACGTTTCAATCGAACCGGAGACTATTGTATTAAAATTTGGTGACCAAATTCCTTACGGATTTTTCATGAAAAATCTTACGCCAAACCATGATCAGATTTGACGTAATCTGATCAGGTTTGTCGAAAAATTTATTTAAAAATTTCTGTGTATCCGATTGGCGCGAAACCAAAAACAAAATCGCATGTCCGATCCCTAGTATCTACAGTAACATTTTCACATTCAAACAGTAAACACACACCGAGTTATAATGCAAAAAGTTCGCTGCATTTTCTATAGAAAATGGCAGCTCATAGCAGTTTTAGAAACAATTCCGCTAAAAAACCTAGACCTGTCCGAAAAATACTAAACCACTTTTGTTTGTAAGCTATTTCCAGATACTTGGTTTTAGACTCTGAAAACATAAGATTTCGATAATTTAAAGTCCCGAAATAGGCTACGCAAGTCAGCGTATTTTCTGCAGAAAATCACTGAACTGGTATTTACTCGATTTAGTCACTTTTTCATGCATCCTAACAACTTTCTAGGTGTCGTAAGCCAATAAGCCAATAACGAACTTGTGTAAAAATAATACAAGGTATCTACATCAGATTGCAAAGTCGATATCACAAAAGTTCGCTTATGTAAACAGCAGAAAATACGCTGAACTAGTTTTTACTTGGTTAACTAGTTTATTTCCTTTAACAAAGACTAATTCAAAACAACATTCCAAAAGAATTGATCAGCAAAGATTTTTCAATGAGCCTTCCTTATTTTGCAACCATTCCAACCCTAGTTCTTACGTATGATCAAGGACCCTCAAAACTATTGTATATGCAACCCTAATTCGTTGATTGACATCCCATAATATGCTACCTAACTAGTTTGTTGTCACAAGAATTCTTTTAACTCTAATGATTATCGGCCACAACATGTAAATAATTATTATGAAACATACAACATGCTCACTTCCGTAATGACATAGAATCAAAGTTAATTATCATGTCCTAATACGTGCATGATCTCCTAAGCACTCACATCGCATAACACGTAAATCACATTAACAAGGATACCAAGATTAGAACCAACCACATAATAAACATACTCACCAAGTGCTAGTAAGGAAGTTTCTTGTTCTAAGGAGGAGGAGTTTCACCAGGTTGGGTGGCCGCTAATAAAGAGAAAGAGAGGAGAAGGAGTGTCGTCGCCCACGGTAGGAGGAGTTAGGGTTTATGAACTTGTGTAAAATATAACTAAATGAAAGCCCCTAATTTGTTTATGCAAAAGCATTAAATATTTACGTAAGGCATTAACATATATGGGGTTTGGGGTCTACTCGGTTTGGGCTTAACATACATGGCCCGAGGTTAAAAGGGTATTGAATTGAAGGAATGTGTGATCACGAGGGGGTGTGCGACTTACTTACATAACAAAACATATATCATTCCACAACTCATGCAACCACACATTCTCATAAAATTAGATCTTAATATCACAAGATTCATTTAGTTACAACGTCATGACGCGTAATGGTACAAACCAAAAGCCACGGAGTCAGGTAGTACAAATCTTGAAAGTTCGGGTTGTCACAATAGTATAGTATAGTATAGTATAGTATAGTATAGTATAGTATAGTATAGTATAGTATAGTATAGTATAGTATAGTATAGTATAGTATAGTATAGTATAGTATAGTATAGTATAGTATAGTATAGTATAGTATAGTATAGTATAGTATAGTATAGTATAGTATAGTATAGTATAGTATAGTATAGTATAGTATAGTATAGTATAGTATAGTATAGTATAGTATAGTATAGTATAGTATAGTATAGTATAGTATAGTATAGTATAGTATAGTATAGTATAGTATAGTATAGTATAGTATAGTATAGTATAGTATAGTATAGTATAGTATAGTATAGTATAGTATAGTATAGTATAGTATAGTATATATATATATATATATATATAATATAGATCAGTTGATGTTTACGAATTTCTGAGTTATTTTGTTCTACTTGTTTCTATTGTTCTTGATCAATTATTTGTTTACGTGTGTTTGATACTTATGCTACTTAAACAACTAACAATGTTTGACTAAACAATAAGTACAACCCACTAAAAACATTAATATTACTTCCACAATCTTAGTAGGTATCAACACTCTTCTCTTTACTTAGAGACTTTCTTGTAACATCTTTCTAATCTTTATCAACTTTTATGTATTCTACCTTTACAACTTCTTTCTATCCATGATACAGATTATCAATCACAATTACAAATAAATAAATGTTTGATAGGATACTACAGTAAATTTATATGAAACTTACAAATAAATAAATGTTTGATAGGATATTACAGTAAATTTATATGAAACATTTTTTTGTTATTCCTTTTAAAACAAGTTTGTGCTACCAAAATTACTGTAACACCTGCATCCCAGGATAAGCTCTTGGGAGTGTTACGCATCGGATATACAAAACACATAGTAACCAGAGAATTCACAGCAGAAGTTTCGAACTTTTATTTAAACATTAAAGAGTATTATGCATATCTCATATTACACAATTATATTACATCAGTTTAACTATAATAACGATCTAAATCATCAACAACCCTCTAGACCTCTATCTCTTTAAATCTCATCATCCTCGATTCCTATAATCACATGGCACCTAGGATGTATGCCCGAAAAATATTTGGAACTCAGCATAAACTGGTGAGTTCATGAACATAAATGATTTTATTCAAAACATTTATTCATCAACTATAATATCAATCAGATATAATCGTGGCAAACAGATAAGAACATGTCACACCCCGATATTTACCACAAATCCCAGTGGGCCCAGGTGGGGAGTATCGTGACGTAAGATTGGTATCGTCATAGTCAAACAATCACAAATAGCTCAACGGAAGTCTTGGAGTTTAAAATATTATTACAAACATAAGCCCAAAGTTCAAAAATAATAATACAGACCTGTTTGTAATAAAATTCACAGGCGGATCATAAAAATGTACAAAAGGAGATCGACAGACTAATAGGCTTATGCAAAGGAGTTGCAAATTCCTCTTCTAGCAATACCGAGCAGCTTCCGGCCTATTTACGTACTTGCACCTGTAACTTAGTCTTTTGAAAATACGTCAGTTTTCACTGGTAAATACAATCAACCGACACATTTTGAAAACATTTTCAAAATTGTTTTAAGTGCACAAGGCACATGATTTTATAAATACCTTGGGATAATTCAAAATGATATTGTATACAGTTTTACATGCATGTCAATACATATGGGCTGAGTACTTAACATCGAGACTTGATTAACCGACACACCACTTAAACCCACTGAGGGGTATGCCCACGTAGTGGGTAAGAAAACGTTTTATATTAGCATTAAGCCTCTATCAGGTGTATGTGATCGGAGTGTCGCGCTCCAGTCAAAGATAATATTTATAATCCCAAATTACCCTTAACAAATAGTTAGTGGTAGCAAGAAGTTGAACCACGAAGAGTCTATGGTTTGCGAATGGATTCGATTGAATTATGAAAAGGTGTCACTTTTATGAAGCTTGCTATTTTGTTTTTATGTATTTTTGTTAATTGAAGAGATTTGAATAATAATATCTAAATTGATTGAATGGGTTAACTACAAAATGGTAAACAACTTGCAAAAAGTGAAATTGACTGCTTGAACAATAATAAGAAAACAAGGCTCACACCCGGTTTCAACAAATGCAAGACCTAGGGTTACTATGTGTTTTAATTTGCTTTACTCAAAATAATTCATTAACGGGTCACAATCACAAAGCTTAGGTGCCAATCGCTATCAACGTCATAGATAACGGACCACGATGCACTTCGTTACTTTGGACTAGCAAATCCTATCAAAAGACAAGGCATAAATACGTGTATTCGTTTCACAAAGTCAAATTTAATCATTCACTCGACAATTCGCAAATTCAATACAAACGTAGGACAATTGTCTAAAGATTCAAATGTAAATCAAGTTGTCACAAAGCAAACATCAAAACATAATAACCCTAATTCTTACATAATCTACACCAGGGTGAAACCTCCTAGAAATTAGCCGCGCATGATCGAAAGAACTTGATCACCAGATGTTAAGAACTTGAAGTTGAACATCTTGAAACCTTGAAGATGGTAGATGATGATGGTTAGGGTTTTGGGTAAGTGATGATGATGAATGGATGAATGGATTGATGGAGCTAGGGTTTGGAATCAAGATTAAGATGTTGAATTCGTTCTTGATTCGGGTTGTAGAGATGATAGTAGATGGAATTGTAGATGATCGATTTGATAAAAAGGTTCCAAGAGAAGTTTTCAAACTCCAAGAGAAGTGTAACCCCCGAATTCGTTCATCAAGATTGGTTTTAATTCGTCAAAACCACCAAAAACAACAACTTGCGCGTGTGCAACATAGAAGGACCATCGCCGACGGGCCTGACCACCGTCGGCGACGGTATGTGCAATCATCAAACTCATCCGATGGCTAATCTGTCACACCCTCAAAATCCACCCGCGGAGTAGTACCGCTTGGAGGCGTGACTGACTAGGATCAAGCCACCAATCATATTGAACATGTAAGTAATAAGTTAAAGTAAATGTAATTCAACCAAACCAATATGAAAGGTGTTCAAAACTTAAGTATAATATCAACATTTAGCGGAAGCATAAAAGTAAACCCAACATAAGTATGAGTATGAAATGTCACGATCCTTGTCCACAACGACCGCGCCTCCTAGTGCAAGCTCCAAGTGTACCTAACGACCTGCAAGGCATGTAACAGAGAGTCAACAACTAGTTGAGCGAGTTCACAGTGGGTTGTTCAGTAATAGTGTTCATTTCGTAAAACGTTTGTTTGTTTAGAAACCCATGTATCGTTTATAATTACATCGCGGCCCTCCAGGCATGTTTGCGAAGATTAGTGGGAGTTTTCCCATGTAATGTTTAGACTAGTTTTATTTGTATCGCGGCCCTCCAGGCATGTGTGCGAAGTTTAGTATCAGTATCGCGGCCATTCCAGGCATGTGTGCGAAGATTAGTATCAGTATCGCGACCATTCCAGGCATGTGTGCGAAGAGTAGTGGGGGCTTCCCCATGTATCACTAGTCTAGCAGTATCTATAAGTGACCTTTCCCAAACGAGGTCAGTAGTACGTAATTCCCATAACCCTGTAAGTACAATCAATCAATCAATCCCATTCCCTACCCCGGGAATCCCATGCCTTGGTAAGAGTGTGAACTCACCTTGGTTTGCTCGGTATGCTAAGGTATGTGCTCACAATTAATCAGTCAAGTCCTAAAGTACGCACGTATTCATAATCAGTTTATGTTTACTAATTTCACGCATGCTTAAACAATCATATCGGTATTGAAACAATGATCACCAAGTAGCACCAAAACACGTATTCATACTCGTACAAGTCATGCATATTATCCAACAACAGTTAATCAATCCAGTTAACACTTAACAGAGTTAAATCAGGTTACTGAGCAGGTTACCCATTTGACGAAACACCCCCCTGTTTCGCCGTGAACCCCTTCCACGAAACACTTTTGTTTCGTCTCGCTTGTTTCGTCGTAAAGGTCTCGGCGAAACACTCTCGTTTCGTCATATTCGTTTCGTCCAAATTTGTGTCAGCGAAACACTCTTGTTTCGCCATCAAATGTTTCGTCAAGAGTCAGCTACGTTGCAAAACAGTTACATACAGAAGAACCCTAATAGCCGTCATACAGAATCATACAGTCTTTCAAAAATTCATCGATTTCATGGATTAACGAATCATAGCATAATCATCTGTTAATTTCTGGCAATCTAGCATGCAATTATCACATCCTAGTTTCATCATTCTGTAACATATTCGTACCATTTATGGACCATGACATGGACAATCGAAGTCATAAACATAAACCCTATACTGATTTGACAACAAGCAATCTAATCCGACACACGAATCCGTAACAGGCAATAGATTTTATTATTGCTAACTCACTAATCAACCATGAACATAACCATTATTTAACATCAAGGTTCCAAGCAAGAATAGTAAACGATGGTAAAATCAAACAATCACACAAAGGTCAAACACTAACCGTGATGAATGGAATAACAACTAGATCGATTAGAGAGAGATGCGAGGATACGTATTTGCCGTCAACAGAGGAAGAGAGCTCTAGGGTTTCAACTTTTGCCAGAAAGTGTTACGAATGGAACATAATAGTGAATAAATATTTCGTGTAATGGGTTGGGCCCTTAATGGGCTTCGGCGAATCGTGGGCCGACGAAACACACTGTTTCGTCGAACAAGGGATGGCGAAACACATTAGTGTTTCGTCGGGTTGTTTAACGGCGAAACACTCTTGTTTCATCTACTCGTTTTGACTGCTGGTTATCATATCACTTAAAAATATTGCAACGTATACACTTAACATCCAAACACATAAGCATGCACAATCACCATACATTTCATCATGTCACAACGTATACAGTTACAAAGCAACAACTTAAACAAACAATTAACGTACATTTAATGCGAAAACAGAATCTTAGAAACTCGAGTTGTCACATTATCCCCAACTTGAAAGAAATTTCGTCCCGAAATTTAGCATGCAGTTACTGAGGAAGCTAGGTAAGTTGTATCGTTTACTGGTTTTCCTGGGGTGTCACATCATCCCCCTGTTGATTTGGAATTTCGTCCCGAAATTCTGTAGTAGCTTCAGCCTCAGTAGTAGTTGCATTGTTTATGAACAACTGGGGATACTTGAGTTTCATTTGGTCTTCTCGTTCCCAGGTGAACTCTGGGCCACGTCGGGAGTTCTAACGAACTCGAACAAGTGGTATTCTGGTGTTCTTGAGGACCTTAACATCCCGGTCCGTGATTTCAACTGGTTCCTCGATGAAATGTAACTATTCGTCGATAGTGAGTTCCTTCAAAGGAACTGTGAGGGTCTCATCTAACAGACACTTCTTCAGATTCGACACGTGAAAAACGTTGTGAACTGCACCGAGTTCTGCTGGTAGGTTCAGTCTGTAGGCCACTTTTCTTATTCCTTCTATTATTTCGAATGGTCCGACATACCGCGGATTGAGTTTGCCTCGTTTGCCAAAACGAACCACACCCTTCCAGGGTGAGACTTTGAGTAGCACTCGATCCCCAACTTGGAACTCGAGCGGTTTCCTGCGCTTATCAGCGTAGCTTTTCTGACGGTCACGAGCCGTTGCCATGCGTTGCCGTATCTGTGCAATCCGTTCAGTAGCATCAACTACCATTTCTGGACCTGTGATTTGACTATCCCGCACCTCTACCCAACAGAGAGGTGACCGACATTTACGTCCATACAATGCCTCGAATGGAGCGGCTTGAATGCTGGTGTGGTAACTGTTATTGTACGAGAACTCCACTAACGGGAGATGTTTTTCCCAGCTGTTGCCGAAGTCGATAACACATGCACGTAACATGTCTTCCAGAGTTTGAATAGTGTGCTCAGACTGCCCATCCGTCTGAGGGTGATAAGCCGTGCTCATGTCTAACCGAGAGCTAAAAGATTTATGCATCGCTTGCCATAGTTCTGAAGTGAATCGTGCATCACGATCTGAGATAATAGAGGTTGGCACTCCATGCCTCGAAACAACTTTGTTGGTGCATATTTGTGACAACATCTTAGATTTGGTCTTTGGATATCTTGTAATTAGTTAAACGATAAACGGTTAGCGGGTTTAGCTTTGTAGTAGTTAGTTGTAATGTTTGGGTTAACTAAACCCAAAGGATTGGGTGATGGGGGGCGAATTGGGCCTGTCCAATTTGCAGCCCATGATGTTTGACCTAGCCCAGTTGTAAACCTTGTGTTATATAAACAAGGTTAGACATTAGGGTTTAGGTTAATCAGCCAAAACAATATTTGAGAGAGTAATTTCGTGAGAGCTAGCACTTGGACGAAATTA
Source organism: Helianthus annuus (assembly GCF_002127325.2). Classification (NCBI taxonomy): domain Eukaryota; kingdom Viridiplantae; phylum Streptophyta; class Magnoliopsida; order Asterales; family Asteraceae; genus Helianthus; species Helianthus annuus. The sequence continues at coordinate 44,793,147 of NC_035440.2, forward strand.
GGGTTTGTGAGGGATGTTGATTGATTGTAATCAGTTTGATAGATAATCAATAAAGATCCGGTTTGAAAGTGAATTGCTGATTTATGTTTCTACTCACTTCTGCTATATTCTGATCAAGAGGACTCCGCACTCTTGATTAGAAAGACGATTCTGTGAAGATCTATACACATCAAGGGGACCTACAATTGGTATCAGAGCATCTAGGCTCTTGATTGCTCGGTTCAGAATTGTTGCTGCAGAAACAGGGAGTAAAATTTTCGATTTTTTGAAACCTGAAAATTAGGGTTTTTAAAATTTTCGAAATTTGTGTGTTTGGTTTGATAAAATTTTCAAATTTTTTGGCTGTTTGATCTTCTGGTTTGTTTGTTTGGTGGTTTGCAGGATTTCTGGAAAGATTAGGTTGATTCTGGAAAAGTTTTCGGCTGATAGAGTTGAAGATTCGAAGACTGTTCTTCGTGTTCTTCGTGTTTATTCAATCAGTTCTTCATAATTTTCGGTTTTAAGTTGCTGATTTGGTGTTTTGATTTTGCAGATTTGTGTTGGCAGAATCCAGAAAATCATCAAAAAATTCGAACAGATTGAGTTTCCATAGTTACTGGGCGAAATTAGCTGTACTGGGCGAATCTGACTGATCTGCGAGTTTAACCAGCAAACTTACCGGCGAAGTTAAATCCAAAGGCGACTTTGGTGACCGTGTAATTTTCCACAGCGAAATTACCACGGTTTTCGGCGAATTTACTGGTCGTAGTAATAGCGAAATTGACCAGCGAATTTGGCGAATTTGGAGCGAAGTTGACCAGCGATTTTGACCTGCGAACCTGTGAACTTGATCAGCGAACTTGAACTAGTTGCAAACCAGCGAAGTTGACTTGTTAGCGAACCTATCCTGTGAAATTAAACCAGCGAATTTAACAAAGAACCTAGCGAAATTAGGAGAGAAGTTAAGGGGTGGAATTTCCATTGGCAAGCGTCGGAAAATTTTCAGTGTTTTGCAAATAGAATTTGATCCGTAGCTCGTTTGACAGAACCGTTTGCACCGTTGAACTCGTGTGATTTTTAGGACAAAAAAAAAAAAAATCCCGTTTCCACTTTGAACTCTGGAAAATCCCGAATTACCGTTTCCACTTTGAACTCTGGAAAATCCCGAATTCGGTTTTTGACATTATATATCATTGGACTCGTCTTTTCGAGACGATTCTAACGGTGTAATTTGGTAATCACAGTTTTTCGGAAAATTTTGTACGGTTTTCTCAGTCTGCAACGTTAAAATGTCGAACATGTCTACTTTGAACGAGTTGTTGAAGATGGAACATGAGGTTGGTACTACCAACAAACCACCTAAGATGATGATGGTGGAAAACTATTTGACATGGAAGGATCGTTTTCAGTCCTTCATTGAATATCAGGATACGCGCATGTGGATATGCATCGAAGATGGGTACGTGAATCCTACACATGACTTTGAGGGCAGACCACGTAGAACAGAATATTTGAACATGCAAGATAATGATAAAAAGATGTATGAGGCTGAAAAGAGAGCCTTGGCTGCAATCAAAATGTCGTTACCTGATAGCATCAAACATACCTTCAAGAAGTACACTAACTCAAAGGATATGTGGGATGCTTTGGAGAAAAGATACGCTGGAAATGCTGATGTCAAGAAGAACAAGATTGATCTACTGAAGAAGCAGTTTGCTGTTTTCAAGTACATGAAGCATGAGTCACTTGAAGACGTCATCACTCGTTACTACCATCTGATGTCAGAAATGGACAATTATGAGATCGATTGCTATTCTGATGTAGAGAAGAATGACAAGCTGCTTGATGCTTTGCCTACTAAGTGGGATATCTACACTCTTATGATCAAGGGTGAAGCAGATTATGAAACAAAAGAGCTTGAAGAGGTGGTAGGAAAGTTGAGAGCTTATGAGCTCAGCATGAAGAAGAAAGATACTGGATATGATCAGGTTCAAGATCCGGCGGTTTACAATGGGCTTACATCTTCTTCATCTCACAACGCTTCTAGCGACTCTGCTACTGCGTTTTTATCATGTGAAAATGAGCAGGTTATGGTGAATCAGGATGGTGATGTGTGTTTTGTTGCTGCTTCAGGAGGATCGTCCGGAGTAAAGAAATCATCAGCTTCTAAGCAGAGTAGTGCTAAGTCAATGCCAATGAGTGTGAAGTCTGCTGAAGAGCATCTGGCTCTACTTGCTTCGTTTGTGGCTTCTTATGAAAACTACATTCAGGGGAAGATATTTGATCCCGCTACTTTAGATGAAGACTACGATCAGATTGACCCTGATGATCTTGAAGAGATGGATTTGCAATGGCAAATGGCAATGATTTCTAGGCGTGTGAAGAGGTTCATGAACAGGACAGGAAGAAAATTTGTAGGAAGAAGTGTTGGTTTCGACAAGACCAAAGTGAGGTGCTTTAATTGTCAAAGTTATGGGCACTTTGCTAGGGAATGTCAGAAACAAAAGCAAGATAATTCGAGCCAGAATTCAAACAACAGGAATGCGTCAAACAACTCCAGCTCAAAGGCTTTGATCTCCACTGCAAGAGAGGGTTCATATGATTGGAGCATTCACTTAGAAAATGATGGGAATGTCACTCAAGCATTCATGGCAGAGATTACTCCAATCGATGATGGTGAAGCTAAAGTAGATGATGCTGAAGTGAAAGTGGATGCTGAGGTGAAGGTAGAGAATAAAGCTGAAGAAAAGAAGGTTGATCAGACAACAGGTGCTGAAGATGAAAAACAAAAGTCTGAACATGAAAGAGTAGCTGAGGAAAAGGATGCTAAGTATAAACAATTGGAAGCTCAGCTTGCAGCTCTAATGGCCAACCTTGACAAACAAACAGGAGAGGTAAAATCTAATTCTGTGTGTTTAAAATGTCGTGAACTACAGGGTGAGGTTGACAGGTTGTCTGCACAAAACAAAAGTTTGGTAAGCGAGATGTCTAACATTAAAGAATCAAACTTTTTTGCTAAAAGAAATGAAACGTCATACTTGAAGAAAATAAAAGGTTATGAAAGTGAAATTGAAGCCGTAACCTGCAAATTAAATGAGAAACTTCAAGTCATAGACTTAGCTCATGACATGATGGCTGAGAAAACAAAAGAGATTTCTGATAAAAACAAAGAGTTGTCAGATGCTCAACTCAGAATTGTTGAACTTGAAAAGAAATTGGGTCAATTCAGGGATTCAACTTTTGTTATGAAACATATGATGGGTGGGTTAAAGAAGAGTAATGACAAGACTAGTGTGGGATTCCAAGGCTTTAATGAAGTCCCACCTCCTCTTAGTCATGATTATTCATTCCTACCTGATGAAGATGAGCTAACAAAGTTTATGTCAACAGCACCAAGTAGTTCCACAGCAAGTCGAGGTGATGAGTCGTGTGATGATGCTAAGAAGAATGATAACATCAAACCAGCTTTAAAAAGAAAACTTCACATCCTAAGAATAAGAATCCACCTGTTATTAAACAGATTAATTTTGTTCAAGGAAGTGACATGAAAAACGAAACAGCTGTTATTGAAAATGAATCTAATGTAGAGTTTGCTAAAAACAAGAACAAAGAAAATTCTGAAACTAAGCAAACTGAACCAGATTCTTCTAAAGCATCATCATCAAAGCCTGAATCTAGTTCAAAGGCTTCAGATAAGAAGTCTTCGAAGAGGATGTCGTGCTTCAAATGTCACACCAAAGGACATGTAGCTAGCTGCTGTCCTAACAAAAGGAATGAAGCACAAGTGGATGAGAGGAAGAGAGAGAAGTCACCAGAGAAAAGTGGTGATAAGCAGGAGAGAGAGTCAAACTCTCCAAAGAAATCTGCTCCTAAGCAACGAGAGAAAGTTGCTGTTGGTGTGGATAAGGCTGAAAAAGGAACTCCACAAGTTCCTCGTTTTCAAAGAAATCAACCTAGATTTCAGCCTAGATCTCCACCAGGCAGATTTGAGAGACCTAGAAGCAGTTCACCAAGAATGAACAACCAAAATACAAATAATTTCAGAAGTCAAGGTCAATATCAAAATCGATACCAAAATAATGGTGGTCGAAATTTTTATAACAATGGATTTAGAAATTATAATAATAATGCTTCTTGGAATCAAAATCAAAATTTTCAAAGGTCAAATAGTCCAAACACACATAGGAACCCTCAGGACCAAAGACCTAGGGGAAATCAAAATCAAATTCCAACTGGTCTGAGATCCAAGACTCCAGTTAGGAGTAATGGATATTGGATGGATGTTCCGGTGGTTGGCGAATTTGGACGACCCAAGACCATTAAGGCTTGGGTTCCCCAATCTAACTAATTTCTTGGTTGGTGTGTGCAGGAGCTGCTAAGGAGGATTATCAACTTGTGGTATGTTGATAGTGGCTGCTCCAGGCACATGACGGGGGATGTGAGGTTGTTGACTGAATTTGAAGATTATGATGGAGGACATGTGAATTTTGCGGGTGCGAAAGGTGGTAGAATTACAGGACGAGGAAAGGTGACCAATGGGAAGATCACACTGGACAAAGTGAACTATGTTGAGCAGCTTAAACACAATCTTATGAGCGTGTCACAAGTCTGCGACAAGCGTCACTCGGTCCATTTTACCAAGAATGAAGCATTAGTTTTGAAACCAGGTTTGGAGATACCGGACGATTGGATAGTGATGCGAGCGCCAAGGAGAAATGACACTTATGTCATGGACATAGGTGCTAAGGATCCAACTGCTGTGGTGGCGTGTTTACTATCAAAAGCATCTGAAGCTGAATCAATGTTGTGGCACAGACGCATGGCCCATATTCACTATCGCAAAATGAACTATCTTGTTAAAAATGAGCTAGTGAAAGGGGTTCCATTGCGGAGGTTTCAAGTGGAAGACAAATGTCTTCAATGTCAAAAGGGAAAACAACACAAGAAACCTCACAAATCAAAAACAGTAAATTCCATAGATGCCCCTTACGAATTACTTCACATGGATTTATTCGGTCTAGTGAACGTGAGGAGCATAGGTGGAAAGTACTATTGTTTAGTTGTCACTGATGATTACTCACGATATTCATGGGTTTTCTTTTTAGGTACAAAAGATGAGACAGCAGAGATGTTGATAGATCTTTTTACAAAATTGGAAAACGTCCATGATGCAAAGATCAAGAGGATAAGGAGTGATAATGGCACGGAGTTCAAGAATCGTATGCTGGATCTCTATTGTCTTCGCAAGGGAATTGAACATCAATATTCTGCTCCTTATACGCCTCAATAGAATGGAGTTGCTGAGAGGAAAAACAGGACGTTGATTGAAGCCGCTAGGACAATGCTTTCAGATTCTAAGCTACCAGTTCTTTTCTGGGGAGAAGCTGTGAATACAGCTTGCTATGTCCTAAACAAAGTTTTGACTGTTAAACGTTTTAACAAAACTTGTCATGAATTAATGTTTAACAAGAAACCAAACTTAGAAGGCTTTGAACCATTTGGATTACCCTGCACCATTGTGCGAAATAAAGATAAACAAAAATTCGGTGAGGTGGCTGACGAGGGCTACTTTCTAGGTTACGTACCTGGCGCACCGAATAAAAGGGTTTTTAATCTAAAAACTGGTAAAATTGAGGTTGTGTTTAATGTTGAAATTACTTCTTACAAACCTCAACAGTCAACGAGTGGACCAGCTATATTATATGATTATGAAAGTGTTTTTAAATCATTTAATATTCCTGAGTTTTCCAATGCAGATGAGTCTCAGCTGATTCAAACAGTGATAAATGGAGATGATGAAGGCGAGTTCATGCCTAGATCAAATGTTGATATGACAGATGCTCCGGAAACTTCCCAAGATGCTGCTGATACTGATTCAAGTGATGGTGAACCCGAACCCAATCAGGGGGAGGATTTCATTAATCCGTTTGCAAATCAGAACATTCAGGGGGAGGTTGGATCAAACCTGGGTGACAATCTAGTAGTCGATGCTGTTGCAACTACACGAGCAAATAGGGATCATCCAGTTGACATGATACTTGGAGATCCTACTGCAGGTGTTCAGACGAGAAGAAGCATAGCAGCGAATACTGGTTTATTTGTGTCGATTGAGAGAACTGGGATTGTGAACGAGTGCTTGTATAGTTGCTTTATTTCCCAAGAGGAGCCGAAGAACATTCATATGGCTCTTTAAGACAATTCATGGGTTGAAGCTATGCAAGAGGAATTGGCCCAGTTTGCTAAGTTGAAAGTTTGGGAGTTGGTCGATCTTCCAAAAGGTGAAAGAGAGATTGGCACTAAATGGGTATTTAGGTGCAAGAAAGATGAAAGAGGTATAGTCACGCGAAACAAGGCTCGATTGGTGGTCAAAGGTTTCAATCAGCAAGAAGGGATAGATTACAATGAGGTGTTTGCACCAGTGGCAAGGTTGGAGGCAATTCGTTTGTTTCTGGCTTTCGCAACTTTCAAGGGCTTCAAAGTTTACCAACTAGACGTGAAGAGTGCGTTTCTTTACGGGAAAGTCCAAGAAGTGGTGTATATCTCACAACCAGATGGGTTCGTTGATCCAGATTATCCAGATCGAGTGTACAAACTTGATAAGGCTTTGTATGGGTTACATCAAGCTCCCAGGGCGTGGTATGAGACACTGTCTACACATCTGATAAAGAATGGTTTTGAAAGAGGTCAGATTGACAGTACACTGTTCATCAAGAGGAAGAAGGAAGATTTTCTGCTGGTACAGGTGTACGTGGATGACATCATCTTTGGGTCATCTGATGAAAGCATGTGTAAAGAGTTCGAGCAGGTGATGAAGAGCAAGTTCGAAATGAGTGCTATGGGTGAGCTGTCTTACTTTCTGGGATTACAAGTTGAACAGAAGGCGGATGGGATGTTTATTCATCAAACAAAGTATGTGTATGACATTTTGAGTCGGTTCAAAATGAATGATTGCACTACTTCCAACACACCCATATGTGAAAATCACAATCTTGGCCCAGATCATGAAAGTACTGAAGACGTTGATCCTACTCAATACAGGGCAATGATTGGTTCTCTGATGTACTTGACTGCTTCAAGACCTGACATCATGTTTGCCGTATGCATGTGTGCCAGATATCAGGCTAATCCAAAAGAGTCACACATGAAAGCAGTGAAGCGGATTCTTCGTTACTTGAAGGGGAAACCTAAACTTGGGTTATGGTATCCAGCTGATAGTGATTTGACATTTGTTGCTTACACTGACTCAGACTTTGGAGGATGCAAGTCAAACAGAAAGTCTACAACAGGTGGTTGTCAGTTCTTAGGAGGCAGGATCGTGTCTTGGCAATGCAAGAAGCAATCCTGTGTGTCTACATCTACGTGTGAAGCTGAATATATTGCTGCTGGAAGCTGCTGCTCTCAGGTTCTCTGGATACAACAGCAAATGCGCGATTACGGTTTGGATTTCACTCATACTCCTATTATGATAGACAATAATGCCACTATTTCAATAACTAATAATCCCGTGAACCACAGTCGTACAAAACATATTGACATACGTCATCATTTATACGGGATTGTGCTGAAAAGAGACTAATTGAATTACATCGAGTCGACACAGAGGATAACCTGGCAGATCTTTATACTAAAGCATTTGACAGGGCTCGCTTTGAACATTTAGTCGAACTCAACGGGATGAGGAATCCTGAATAACTGGTTTTTCATAAGAATTTTTTTTGTAAATAGTTTACTGTTTTCTTAAAAATCAAAAACACAAAAAAATTGAAAAATCAAAAACATAAAAAAAATATAGAAAATCAAAAATGAGATTTCACTGTGTGAAAAAGAAGAAATGATAGTACATCAGCAAGTTAGACTGTCACACTGAAACTGAATCATAAATTGCTTAAGTGTGATAGCAGCTTCATCATATGATGTATCAGTAGGCAAAGGCATGAAATAATCAACTTACCAATGTGATATAAACTTAAATGAACTGAATATGAGTGGGGAACACATCAGTGGTGTATGGTTTAATGACCTTAATTCTTGCGTTGATAGATTGTCAAAATCTGAAGTTTTGGGTCTTTATACTGTTATTTCAACTAGGGATATCTTGGCTGTCTGTCTGTTAGAACTAAAATTGTACATGACCCCAGGAAAGATAGTCACTTGGAATTAGCTCATTTCTATTTGAATGTCTGTATATTTCCCGATACACACAATTTTGATCTGATTCTGAAATCTTCTCTGAAAAAAGTCGTGTACCTCCTCTGCTGCATCCAGATATATGCTGACCTGGAGGTGCTAGGCAACGACAGCTTCTGCTGCATCCAGATACATGCTGACCTAGCTGTACGTTGTCGCGCTATAGATCTAATACACCCGAAAGAGGCCCTCAAGTGCCCAAAAGAAACCCAAGAAACCTATATCAAACTGAGAAAATCTCATTTGATCTGTATATTATACCATCTCTACTAAAGATCTATTCTGTTCTCTTCTCAACCTATTCCCAGTTAAGATTTCAGAAATCTGGATTGGACTTGTGAAATATGTGGTAGGGAAGATACTTGCATGATAGAGTGTGCTGTTTATATTTCCAGGATTTGATTTGTATTTATTTGGGTGTTCATAGTTAAGCAATCAAAACATGATAAAACAGTTTATATGCAGACCTAGACACAGTCAGGATATCTTAAAGGATGCCATCAGTATACTCACCTACTACGATGAATCTTTGTGCATACCTTGATCGCGGGGGTATATCCTGAAGTGGGACACACTAATATATCAGTAATTAAAATTACCTTAACGTATCATACGGTAATGGTACTTGAAATGTTCATGCATTTTGTTTAAGTGGACAAACATACTGGTAATCGTCTTGAACTGCTTTTCACGAAAAATTAAATAAAGTATTATATGATTGTGTGAAACAGTTTGCTTGTGCTGATATGATCTTCTTACCAGTGATTCTCACAAAAATAGAGTGTTTATTGTTTTTGTTATTTACTTGCTTTCAGAAAAATATAAAAATCCAAAAATAGTGTCTTTTTCTGTTTAAAATTCTTAACGTACGGAAAACTGTTATTCTTGGAGGAATTGTTACCGATAGGGGGAGACGATGTTAGAAAGTGAGTTCAAAATTTTAAAATCAGGCAGGTTCTTCAGTGTTGGACAAAAAGTTTTGTGTGTTGGTGATAAGTTGAAAAAGCTTAATCTGTGATACAATTTAACTATCTCTTGAAAAATAATAATTTATTTAACCTTGTTGAAAAATTCTTATGGTTTCTCGAGATGTTTGTTTTATAGTATACAGATTGAAGCGGTTTGTTGCTGAGAAGTGGCTGTGCAGTGTGAAGATGAGAGTTTGATTGGATGCATGGTAGAACCTCCTTTCTATATTGCAGACAAGATTGAAGAGTTTGAAGATTGCTGTGCAAATGCTAAACTGGAGTTTACTCAAACGGTAACGTGTTGCAAATTTGGTGATTGGATGCATCAGCTTAGGGGGAGTCTGTTGCTGACAGAGGCTATTGAAGCTGAAGCTATCCAAAGACCAAAGACAGTGCAAGACTACTTGAAGATTGCAAGAAGACTGAAGACAAAGTTTTGACTCAAGACAAAGTTTTTATGAAGCTATTGTCAAGGGGGAGTTTGTTGCTGCATATTTGTGACAACAGCTTAGATTTGATCTTTGGATATCTTGTAATTAGTTAAACGATAAACGGTTAGCGGGTTTAGCTTTGTAATAGTTAGTTGTAATGTTTGGGCTAACTAAACCCAAAGGATTGGGTGATGGGGGGTGAATTGGGCCTGTCCAATTCGCAGCCCATGATGTTTGACCTAGCCCAGTTGTAAACCTTGTGTTATATAAACAAGGTTAGACATTAGGGTTTAGGTTAATCAGCCAAAACAATATTTGAGAGAGTAATTTCGTGAGAGCAAGCACTTGGACGAAATTAGGGTTTGTGAGGGATCTTGATTGATTGTAATCAGTTTGATAGATAATCAATAAAGATCCGGTTTGAAAGTGAATTGCTGATTTCTGTTTCTACTCACTTCTGCTATATTCTGATCAAGAGGATTCCGCACTCTTGATTAGAAAGACGATTCTGTGAAGATCCATACACATCAAGGGGACCTACAAACTTCCGTCAAGTAAATGTCTGCTAATGTAGAGAACTTTTCTGTTTCCTTGATAGCCAAGAAGTGAGCAGACTTTGTGAGTCGATCCCCGATCACCCAAATAGTATCGTTCCCACGCTGGGATCTAGGCAGGCCAGTAACAAAATCCATGGAAATTTCTTCCGATTTCCATTGTGGTATCCTCGGTTGCTGAAGTAGGCCTGATGGTTTCTGATATTCTGTCTTGACCCTCGCACAGGTCAAACACTTGCCAACGTAAGTCGCTATGTGGGCCTTCATGCAAGGCCACCAATACGTATTTCTAAGCTCGTGGTACATTTTGTCCGAACCTGGATGTACCGAGTAGCGGGACTTATGAGCTTCATCCATTACCAGCTCGCGCAAGTTGCCATAATGTGGAACCCAAATGCGTCCTGTTACGTAGTAGGCGCCATCTTCCCTTTGTTCTAACTGTTGCCTTGAGCCGCGTAGGGCTTCAGCCCTGATGTTTTCTGGTTTTAATGCTTCTACCTGAGCATCTCGTATCTGTGCAGGAAGACTAGACTGAATAGTAAGTTGTAATGCTCGCACGCGTCTAGGCGTAGTGTCTTTCCGACTGAGGGCGTCAGCCACAACATTGGCTTTGCCTGGATGGTATTTGATGGCACATTCGTAATCGTTCAGTAGCTCGACCCATCGATGTTGACGCATGTTCAACTCCTTTTGCTTGAAGATATGCTCGAGACTCATGTGATCGGTGTAGATAATGCACTTGGTACCGTACAGGTAGTGTCGCCATATCTTGAGCGCGAAAACAACCGCTCCCAGCTCTAAATCATGTGTCGTATAGTTCCGTTCGTGGACTTTAAGTTGCCGCGAAGCGTAAGCAATAACTCTATCCCTTTGCATCAATACACAACCAAGACCCTGAATCGACACGTCGCAGTAGACCACAAAATCGTCTGTGCCTTCTGGCAATGAAAGAATAGGTGCGCTGCATAATCTATCCTTTAAGTGTTGGAAAGCTGTTTCCTATGTACTACCCCAATGATAAGTAACACCTTTCTGTGTCAGTAGTGTAAGTGGCTGTGCAATCTTTGAGAAGTCTTTGATAAACCGTCTGTAATAACCCGCCAAACCCAGGAATTGGCGTATTTCCGTTGGTGTACGCGGTGCAAGCCAGTTCCTGATAGAGTCTACCTTGGATGGATCAACATGAATCCCATCCTTGTTTACTACTTGTCCTAGAAAGTGGACTTCACGAAGCCAGAAGTCGCATTTTGAAAATTTGGCGTACAGTTGTTCCATTCGAAGGAGTTCCAAAATAAGTCGTAAATGCTGCTCGTGTTCCTCCCGACTCTTGGAGTAGATCAGAATGTCGTCGATGAAAACGATGACAAACTTGTCTAGATAAGGCTTGCACACTCTGTTCATTAGATCCATGAAGACTGCAGGTGCGTTTGTTAACCCAAATGGCATGACAAGAAACTCATAGTGGCCATAGCGAGTTCTGAATGCTGTTTTGGAGACGTCCTCATCCCGGACTCTTAGCTGATGGTACCCTGACCTTAGATCAATCTTGGAGTAGTAGCTCGACCCTTGCAACTGGTCGAACAAGTCATCGATACATGGAAGAGGATAGCGATTCTTCACAGTCACTTTGTTGAGTTCACGGTAGTCAATACACATCCTAAAGGTGCCGTCTTTCTTCTTCACAAAAAGTACTGGAGCTCCCCAGGGCGAAGAGCTAGGACGTATAAAACCCTTATCCAAGATCTCTTGTAGTTGTTTGGACAGTTCTTCAAGTTCAGTTGGAGCTAAGCGATACGGTGCACGAGCTATAGGTGCTGCTCCTGGAGCTAGTTCAATCTGGAATTCGACCTGGCGATGAGGCGGTAGCCCAGGTAAATCTTCAGGAAACACCTGAGGAAAATCACGTACAACTGGGATATCCTCTAATCTCTTCTCTTTCGCTGACGCATCAGTAACAAGTGCCAGAATGGCAGTGTGGCCCTTTCGTAAACACTTCTGGGCCTTCAGGAAGGAGATGATGCCAACCACGGCACCACTCTTGTCGCATAGAACTTCGAGAAGTTCTTTACCAGGACGTGGGATGCGAACAATCTTCTCCTTGCATAAGATTTCTGCTTGCTGTTTGGATAACCAATCCATACCAATAACGATGTCGAAGCTACCCAGAACTATAGGAATGAGATCGATGGAGAAAGTCTGACCAGCTAAGACGATGTTACAACCCTTGACTACGTGTGTGGCCTCTAAACTTTTACCGTTGGCTAATTCTACGACATGTTTGGTGTTTAAGGGTGTTGGCGTACGTTTTAACATTTGACTAACTTTTAGAGACACATTACTGGTATCCGCACCCGAATCAAACAATACAGTAACATAAAAGTCGTCGAGAAGAAACTTACCCATAACCACGTTAGGATAATTCCTTGCATCACCCTGCCCCAGCACGAACACACAACCCCTAGCATCGTTGCCATTATTATTTCCCCCATTGTTGTTCCCGTTGCCTTGATTGTTGTTATTGTTGTTGTTCTGGTTCTGGTTTAACTGGGGGCAGTCACACTTGAAGTGGCCTTCAGCACCACATTGATAGCATCCTCTGTTGCCTCGCTGCTGTTGCTGCTGGTTTCGTGGAGCAGGTGGTTGTTGTTGCTGATTCTAGTTCGCAGGTCGCGAGCTTCTGCAATCTTTAGCCTCATGACCCATCTTGAGGCACTGCTGACAACGACCCTTGTTGCACTGGCCGTTGTGGTGCTTGTTGCAAGTGTTGCACCTTGGGAGGTTTCCTCGATATCCACCCTGTCTTTGATTACCCGAGGGTTGCTGACCAGGGCTCTGGTAGTTATCAGTCTTGCGCTGTTGAACTTGAGACTGAGCTGTAGCTGAACCTTTGCTGGAATCCCCATCCCATTTCCGCTTGTTATCACTGGGAGTAGCGGAAGTAGTAGCATCGGTAGCAGTGATATGTTTAGGCAGCCTGTTCTGTTCCACTGCCTGATCTGTGAGGTGATGAGCAAGACGCTGAATATCTTGGATGTTATTAAGGTTGGCCGATGTCACGTGGCTTTGAATTTCTGGTGCCAGCCCTTTGAGATACAACTCAATACGTCTGATAGGAGGGTCCACCATAGTTGGACACAAGACGGCCAGCTCGTTTGACCGTTTAGTATATGCCTCAATTTCCGACCCAGTCATCTTCAAATGAAAGAACTCCACCTCTAACTTGTGGATGTCATCACGTGTGCAGTATTCCCGTTTAATAAGCTCTTTGAAATCATTCCAACGAATAAAAGCTGAACTTGCGCATTCCACCAAGTCAACGCAATTCCTTCCAGTGTGCCAGTGGCGTACTTCACCCTGCGAGCCTCAGGGCATTCACACATCTCAAACACCGACTCGAGTTTTTCAAACCAATGGAGGAGTCCCACTGCTCCCTCCGTGCCACTGAATGTGCTAGGACGACAGTCCATGAAGTTCTTGAAAGTGCAAACAGGTAGCTGAGCGTGTTGACCTGCTGTGTATAAGAACAGGACAAGATTAAGCACAAGAGTTGGTTTAGGAGTGTAGGATCTAAAGATCCTAGTGTGAGTTACGACTGCAGGGTATACCTCCTGCTTGTGCGGCTGCAAGTGCCGCAACAACTTGTTCGTTAATAAGAGCCGTCAGCTGGGCTTGTGTCAAGTTAATGCGTCCAGCCATGATCTTCATAGCAAAGGTAACACGTATGAGAGAGCGTTCGCGAATAGAGCGATGACAGAAGAGAGTAAGCACACAAGTGTTCTCAAGCAATAACGAATAGTAGGCAATGTAATCTAAGCATACCACGAGCAAAGTTCTATGTAATTCTAGCAAGTAGGCAAAGTAAACATAAATAGTAGTACCTAGTGTGTTGAGCCTTGCATGTGGAGCGAAGCGTCATTGTGGATCATTGAGCACTGTACAGGTTATAGTCTGGTTTTAATAAAAACGTTTCCCCTTATTAAAACCAAGTTCTCTATAACCAATGGCTCAGATACCAATCTGTCACACCCCCAAAATCCACCCGCGGAGTAGTACCGCTTGGAGGCATGACTGACCAGGATCAAGCCACCAATCATATTGAACATGTAAGTAATAAGTTAAAGTAAATGTAATTCAACCAAACCAAAATGAAAGGTGTTCAAAACTTAAGTATAATATCAACGTTTAGCGGAAGCATAAAAGTAAACCCAACATAAGTATGAGTATGAATTGTCATAATGTTTAACAAAACATTCACGATCCTTGTCCATAACGACCGCGCCTCCCAGTGCAAGCTCCAAGTGTACCTAACGACATGCAAGGCATGTAACAGAGAGTCAACAACTAGTTGAGCGAGTTCACAGTGGGTTGTTTAGTAATAGTGTTCATTTCGTAAAACGTTTGTTTGTTTAGTAACCCATGTATCGTTTATAATTACATCGCGGCCCTCCAGGCATGTTTGCGGAGATTAGTGGGAGTTTTCCCATGTAATGTTTAGACTAGTTTTATTTGTATCGCGGCCCTCCAGGCATGTGTGCGAAGTTTAGTATCAGTATCGCGGCCATTCCAGGCATGTGTGCGAAGATTATTTAACATCAAGGTTCCAAGCAAGAATAGTAAACGATGGTAAAATCAAACAATCACACAAAGGTCAAACACTAACCGTGATGAATGGAATAACAACTAGATCGATTAGAGAGAGATGCGAGGATACGTATTTGCCGTCAACAGAGGAAGAGAGCTCTAGGGTTTCAACTTTTGCCAGAAAGTGTTACGAATGGAACATAATAGTGAATAAATATTTCGTGTAATGGGTTGGGCCCTTAATGGGCTTTGGCGAATCGTGGGCCGGCGAAACACACTGTTTCGTCGAACAAGGGATGGCGAAACACATCAGTGTTTCGTCGGGTTGTTTAACGGCGAAACACTCTTTTTTCGTCTACTCGTTTTGACTGCTGGGTTATCATATCACTTAAACATATTGCAACGTATACACTTAACATCCAAACACATAAGCATGCACAATCACCATACACTTCATCATGTCACAACGTATATAGTTACAAAGCAACAACTTAAACAAATAATTAACGTACATTTAATGCGAAAACAGAATCTTGGAAACTCGAGTTGTCACATAATCTCCTTGTCTACGATCGAATCAAGCGACAGATGTATCCACGGGGCGTCGCCGACGGGCCTACTGGTCGTCGGCGACGGTGCCTCAATTCCTTGTTTTCTGTTTTCTTCAAATCTTAGCTTCGGTTGACTCGTTTAGCGTCCTGGTGGTCCCGTTTTCACTCCGGTGACCCGTAAAGCTCCTTAAACTCTGCTATACCTGCAAAACGAGTATCTAATCAAAAGTAGGCTAGTGGGAAGTAAAACATGTGTAAAAACGTCAAGTTAAGCAATCACGATCACCAGTTTTCGACCACGTATCACATCCCCACACTTGTCTTTTGCTTGCCCTCAAGCAAATCTATTTTTCACTTTCACGTAGGTCGAACAACAAATACACTCCCCATTCCCGAGACGAAGGTTAAGGTCCAATGTCATGCTAAAGTTCAAACTCTTTACAATTTTCGATATATTTAACGGTAATGTGATTTCTAATACACAAATGGTTACCCAAGATTAACCCGCCCGTGAAACCAACAACTCATGCACATCCCTCACAATGTTCTCTCCACTCGGCTTGTAAATTGGCTAATGTTCATAATGTATTAGCACTTCAAAGAATATTCACTCAAAACCGATTAGAACACATACCCGCATTAGCTTGCAACTCAATCATTCTCCACCATTGATCACGGATACTAAGCATAAGTCATAAGGTCTTTGTAAGGGTTGTAACGGGGCTAGGCTAAGGGTAGGAAATAGGATATTTTAAAGTGGTTAAGGTGATGAAAATTCGATTCTTATTACAGAACAATTATTCTAAACACAACTAACTACAGATATCAAACTACAAGGCAACAACTTTAGCCTTTTATTCCACAACGACTAACTCATATTTTTGCTCTTTTCTCAATGGTTTTTTCAATTCTTTTTCTAACATTTTCTGATATTATATATATATTATATATATATATATATATTTTGCAAACAATCAAAAACAACTATACAAATATGACTCCTATAATCGAATTTCCATCACACGGGTTTAAAAGAAAAGGTTTAACAGTTATGGGCGAAAGGGTGGTCAAACGAAAGGTTTAGGCTCAAAGTGGGCGACTAGGGGATTTATTTGGGTAAGGATGGATAAATGGTTTTAAAAGAAAATGTTTACCTAATGCCTTAATCATTCTCGTGCTTGTATTCGGTCTATGGTCTCAAATGTATCAAAAGTTGCAAGTTCTACAATATATGACTAATGGTCCACTCAACCAAAGAAACATAGGTATGTAATCTATGATATAGAAGTGGCTCAAAACCTCACATATCTAATAGGGTATGGTATGTGACATGCATAAAAGACTAGTTTCTTAGGCGGATTATTCCCAAATAACCACCCGCTAAATACCCGTCATGCTATTAATTTGAACTTGACCATGACAAAAGACCAAATGGGTTGTGACATCCCTCCTTGACTTAGTTACTTGTGCTTTTAAGATTGCTTTTGGAGCAAGAATTTTTGAAAATTTTTTGAAATTTTCCCCCATCCCTACACTTGAGGTACATATTGTCCTCAATGTGTAAGAACTAGAGTATTAAACGCACAAGGGATGTGACACGACTAACTTCCCCAAAATTTCATCCCGGAAGAATAATATACACTTTACAATCCACTTATTTGCTAACTAACAATCAAAAGTAAAAAGAAACGTATGCACCTGATTTTTCGAGCTCATTCCTCATGTGCTCTTCTTTACTTCATGAAAGCGATTGTCCCATGAACACGATGTACCTACAAATCTTAACCCTTGTGTAGAAGCATGCTTCTCACCACCATCAAAATTTGTTAGTTACCTAGTTCTACCACTTTTATGAAAATATTACCAAGCCATACTTTATTTTACTTTGATTTATGTGGAAAATAATTTACAACAACAACAAACCTAACTCACTTTCATAGGAATCACGGTTGCATTTAGCTTATGCAACAAGCCCTTTTAAACCCCCCAATAGCTTGGGAGGGCGAGAGGTCTCGTGAGGGTTATATAGGGAACACACCCACAACGTTCATTTAACTAGGCGAAAGTAAATAAAAGGAAATAAAAATAATTAACACAAAATAATATACAACAATAACAACACAAACATACCTTGCCTCTACCGCTGATATCTCTCGTTAGGGTTCACTGGCGGGTTTGGCTGGTATTGATAACCAGTTAGGGCCTCAAACATCTCCCTATAGTTATCGAGTGGACTCTGCTCCCCTTGAGGTGGTGGTTGGTAAGGAATCGGGATGAAGCTGGAGCCTACTGCCTCGGGCCAATGAGGGGTTGGATCGGATGGGCCTCGTGGATGGGGAAGGTTGGGGTAATCGGTCCACCACGAGTGCTCGGAATAAGGGAGACCGGCTTGATAGTCTCTTTGATGGCGCTCCTGATCGTGGAGCACCTTGGCATTATTAATAGCCATTTGGTTAGAGACAACCAAAGCTCTCCATCGGTGTTGCTCCAATTCTCTTTGTGCATTTTGACGCCTCGCCTCTTCTTCCTCCCATGCCCGTCTTTGGGCCCTATCTTCCTCTTGCAACTGTAACAAGCGCTCCATTTGTGACCGTTGTAACGCTTGTTGCAGTTTTTGTTCCTCCATTTGTTTCTCCATCCTCTCGCGAAAGGATGCTTGAAAAGACCATTGTTCTTGCGAGTACGCCCCTGGCGCCTCTTCCCATTCTTTCCTGCTCGCGTGGTATTCTCTCCCTTCGCCAATGCATGCCGATACATTATCGTAAACCGCCTGTTGCCCGCGAGTCCACAACCGGTATGACGGTATCTGCCTTTGGTTCACGAAATCTGCCACATCGGCAGAAATTTCCCTATGCTGCTTCCTGTACCTCCACCTTGGTCCCCGCGGACCAGAAGGATCCGTCTCCTCCTCAACATCAAGCATCTCCTCATCTCCTTCCTCTTCATCACCCTCTCTCGGTTCAGTGAATCGGTAACTATCTCCTTGTTCATCTTCAACCGTGTGAAGATGACCACCGTTATCTTCCAATGTCACCTCATGGAGGTGAAGTTGACTGATCGATGGGTTTAGACACCCACAGCGACTCCTGCGGCAATGCATTCTGCTGCAAAATCATTGCGCTAATCAATCTCACATAAGGGATCATCTTCTGCTTGAATGATTCCCTTGTATCCGACATATTGATCATCACAATTTGGAGCCATGATAGCCTTGGCATCCCATGCAACAACGAATGTAAAACCCGGCAGTCGGGTGCCTTCACTTTACCACGGTCCCCAAACCGCACCAAAACTTTCTCCAACAAAAAGCCTTGTAGTATTTTGCCCATCAAAGAAAAATCATTTCTCGAATCCCCTGCACCCCCAGAGCCTGGCAATACGGATGCTAGCATTTGCGGCGGATCAGCTTCGTTTCTTTTATTATCCAAAAACTGATCATCTCATACGCTTCAACCCTAAGCGAATCAAACCTTGCTATAGCATTCATGTGCACGAATGACATGATCATTTGGTTTTTGCCAATATTGCCGATCAACTGCCATTTAGGAGCCGGCCCATCAGAATGTTCAAAACGCAGAGTAGACAACCATTCACAAACAGCCCTAAATACACCCGGGTGGTAATATCCTCACACCAGTCAAGCACTCGTTCCCACCCAATCTTTTCAAACCTTTGAACTATGCCGATTTTTCGGAATTCCTCGACATTCAACGTGCGCTCACATACTGTCCTCTTGGGTACGGGCTTTGAAACACCCGTGACCATCTTCATTTTCCACATCTTCGCCTCTAGTCTCTTGTTTCGGTACTTGGAAAGAGCCTTCAGTTTTTCATCTTTCCATACCAAAGCTGACCTACTATACCAAAGCTGACCTACTATTCTTGGCCTCCTCCCAATCCCAATCTTGTCGGATAAGTTTCCCATCACCTTCCTCTACGTTACTTAATTGTTCCCAACGCTTTTGATATTGCCCCGAGCCTGAACCGGCTCCCGAAGACGAACCTTGCCCGGAGGTTTTCGCTTTCTTGCTTCCTCTAAACATAGCTACAATCAAAAGACAAGACAACAATTAGTATACCCAATTCCTTCAATCAATCTCAAACTTTGAACATAATATGCAATGTTGAATTTCAATCAATAATTAGATGTAAAATCGCCTTTTTAAACTTCCAGAGTCGCTTATTTTAACATCTATATCAATTAAACCTGTTTATTCATAATTTTTTTTCATAGTTTCATGATTTCAACAATATTCAACATCACTACTATGTTCAATCATGCAAAAATCTAGTGTAATCACATCACCAAGACTAGTGCATGTTCAAATCCCACCCAAATCAAGTAAACATTCCTAAATTTATGCTAAAACATCATACATTATGATAAACAATCTACTCTTAAACACTAGGCTTAAAATTTCCAAAGAAATCAACAATTTATATGAGAATCATGCATAAATTAAGTGAAATTTCATACCTTTGATGTAGATTAACAAGAAGAACTAAGAAAAAGTGCAAAGTAAATGACTTGGATGAACACCCTTCAAAACCCTAAAAACTCACGCCCAGAAATCTTGCAAATGAGCAAGAATTAATGGAAACCGTTATGGGGGTTTTGTTCCTCTCGAGAAAATACACACAGTAGGCTCAAGAATCAAGTGATTTGGTGGAGATTTGAAAGAGTTATGAGAAGAGCAAGGTTTAGGGATCTTGAATGGAAGAAGGTTGAAGATGATGAAGATGAAGGAGAGAGAATGTATAAGTTACTGTTTTGATGATGTTTTTAGAGGTTTGGGGAATATGATCAGGTTTTCGGGTCACATGTGTGGTTAAGATAATGTTTGGGTCATGTTTAAATGGGTTCTAGAGATGTGAGACTCGAAATTACAAGGAAACAAACAAGCTGCGTCGGACAGAAAAACAAGGACCGTCGGCGACTGTCAATACCTCCGTCGGCGACGGTGTCGGGAGACTGTGAATTCGGGCGACGAGCTAAGTTGCTGTCTATGGCAAATGTTGGGCGACAGATATTTTGGGGCACCGTAGGCGACGTGCACATCCACCGTCGCCGACGGTATGCGGAAGTCCAGTTTTTTATTTATTTATTTATTTTATTTTATTTTTTTTAGAAAAATAGGACGAATTTTATGAACTTTTAATACAGGGACTATGTACACTAAAAATCCTAAAAATTATTAAAAATCTTTTTGTAAATTTTTATAAGTTAAATTTTAACAACGTGGAACCCGTTAACGACCCTACCACCCCCCGAAAAATCGTGTATTGTCCCTAATACACACAAATAAGTCTCGACACATACCTTTTGTTTTCAAGACCTGTTTGTGATGTCCGAACTTCACACAATCAAGAGGATTAGTACGAAACGAGAACGATTAACACAAAACACACAAACAATTAAATAATAGTACATAACTTTACAAAATTCATTACCGGTCCTTTTAGTTGACCTCATAAGTTGGCACATGTAACAACTGTCACTAAAATCCATAATTAGGATGGTAATTAGCTATTAAGGAAACCCTAATTAAGAAACCCAAGTAATTCTGCACTAACCCTAAAATTTCCAGAACAATCAGAATCAGGATCAGGGCCCCTAAAACTCAGGGGGGGATAAACCCTAGCCAACGATTATCTTAATAACTATCTGTCAAAATCGAATTTTAAGAAACTGTCGACTCATCCAGCCTACATGCACGAAGGGCTACCCTATGAAATAGGGTGACCCCTCGCGTAGCGCGACGCCCATGGGGGTACCCCTCGCGCTACGCGACGGGGGTCAAATTTCGTATATAAATAGGGGTGTCTGGGATTTGAATTTGAGAGTTGAAACGACGTAAAACGTCAAAATACACGCTGAGTTATCAGCTATATACTACACAAACACACACAGATCTCGAATTGCTGCCGCAATCAGGGTAATAACTCGATCGCTATTACGATTCAACATCCGATCGATTATAACTATCCAACAATAGTCCAGGTGCTGCTCAATTGAGCTTGTACTTTGATTATTCGTCGTGATTTCGACTTGAATATTAGAGTGCTGTTCGAATTCGGACTATGCTCTGTTATTCGTTGTGAATCCGATTGAATTATCGAGTATTGCACTGATTAATCGTTGTGAAGGTTTAATCTCGTGAATTGACGTAATTGCTGTATTAGTTACTAACCTGTGTGTGTGCATTATGTTAAATTAGGTTTAATCAAGGCTAATCAGTAGGCATTATCTATTTGCTCGTTAATCTGCAATGTGAGTCATTCTTCTTTTAAACTGTTTTCTCACAGTTTGTGAGTAAGTTTACAAAACTCCAAAGTTATTTTCAAGGTTATAATTACAGGGATTAAGTCTTTGTAATCACCAAATTACAGCTGGTATGTGGGGTATTGTGCACATTACTATTTTTATCACTCTATGTGAGTGAGTATTACTCTATGTGAGTGAATATTACTCTATGTGAGTGATTATTACTCTGTGTGAGTAAATCGTCATTATTGGGGCGACGGGACCCAATAGTGGTATGACCACAGTCACAGATCCGGTCGAGTGACAAATACCCATTCTTGATAATTGGTTGATAGAAACATTGTAATCGCTCTTAATACTGTGATTTATAACTAACAGGTCGTTTTAGAAAACAGAATGATTCACTCAGTATTTCCCCGCTGACAAAACCTTTTTCAAACATGTTTCAGGTGATCTGTGTGATCCAGGAAAAGTGCAGTAAAGCACTAAAAGCTCAGAGAAGTGGCTCATTGTGAATAAATAAATAAAACATGTTTTGGAAAATAATGATTTCTGTGTGAAATCAACTGATTGTAAATGATGGGATTTTATTCCTAAAAACTTTGTGTGATATATTAAAACGAGCATATTTTTACGGATAAAGATCCTGTAATAAAAGACTTCCGCTGCCATTAGATACCACGGGTACCACACTGAAATCTGCTCGCGGACCCCGACTCCGTCCAGGGTGGGTCGGGGGTCGCGATAGCACACTTACCACGAAGTTCACCAACTCCACATTCTCATCCTTTTTCTCATTGTTACCATCAAGGAACAGTTTAAGGCGATGCCCATTAACCGTTTGCTTCGACCCATCCTTAGGGTCCTTGATTGTAACATCTCCAAGCTTTCCAACCCGTGTAATCACATACGGGCCCATCCACTTACTCTTAAGCTTCCCGGGGAAGTATTTAAGCCGTGAGTTATATAGCCAAACCTTTTGACCCACTTCAAACTCTTTTGGCTTCAACTTCGCGTCATGTGCCCTCTTCATATCATCCTTGTACTTCGAGGCGCACTCATACGCTTCTTCCCTAAGCTCCTCCAACTCGAAAAGCTTTAATTTCCGCTCTTTCCCTGCATCGTCATATTTCATGTTAACCTCTTTAATAGCCCACCAAGCACGATGCATGAGTTCTACCAGTAAATGACAATTTCGCCCATAAACTAAGCGATAAGGTGTAGTTCCAATAGGTGTTTTATGAGCCGTTCTATAAGCCCATAAAGCATCATTCAACTTCGTCGACCAATCCTTTCGGTCGGGTCGAACGGACTTTTGCAAAATTTCTTTTATTTGCCCATTGGAAACCTCCACTTGACCGCTTGTTTGTGGGTGGTAAGGGGTAGCGATTCGATGGTCAACACCATACCGTTTCAAAAGTTTGCCAAAGTTAAAATTCTTAAAATGAGATCCCCCATCACTAATGATTACCCGGGGAATCCCAAATCTAGAAATTATATTTGTTTGTACAAAATCGCAAACAACGGTATGCTCATTCGTCTTGGTGGCAATCGCTTCGACCCATTTAGATACATAATCGACCGCCACCAAGATGTATAAGTTGCCATGCGAATTAGGGAATGGGCCCATGAAATCGATCCCCCACACATCAAAAATATCTACAATGAGGATCGGTTGCATGGGCATTTAATCCCTTTTTGAAATACCCCCTAACTTTTGACATTCAACACAATTTTTAGCGAAATTAAAAGCATCCTTGAAAATAGTCAGCTAATAAAGACCGCTATTGAGCACTTTGTGCCCGGTTTTGTGACCACTGAGATGCCCCCCCACAAGCAAATGAATGCAAGTGCATCAAGACGCCAGGAATCTCCTCGTCGGGTATGCATCTTCGAACGACTTGATCCGGATAAAACTTGAATATGTAGTACTTGATTTGAGATAGGAAGTGCAACCTCTTCCTTCTATCCCAATGAGCCGGTAAGTCACCTGTAACCATATAATTGTCAATATTAGCATACCATGGTAATATTCCAACTTTTAAAATTTTCTCATCGGGGAACTTCTCGTTAATCTCTTCACGGGAAGAATCCTCCTCCACATCTAATCGAGACAAGTGGTCCGCAACCACATTTTCACTTCCTTTCTTGTCTCGGATCTCCAAGTCAAACTCTTGTAACAAGAGAACCCATCGGATTAATCTCAGCTTCGCATCCTTCTTGTCCATGAGATACCTAACTACAGAATGGTCAGAATATACAATGACCTTAGTACCCCATATATAAGCACGAAATTTATCCAATGCATATACCACCGCAAGTAGCTCTTTCTCGGTAGTTGTATAATTTAATTGTGCATCCGAGAGAGTGTTACTTGCGTAGTAAATGGCAACCGGTTTCTTGTCTACCCTTTGTCCCAATACGGCCCCCACTGCATAATCACTTGCATCACACATAATTTCGAATGGTAATGACCAATTCAGTGATTGCAAGATTGGGGCCTCAACCAATTTTTTCTTCAAAAAGTTTTATCTTTTAATAAAAGGTTACATAGGGGTTTTGTTATGTCACTAAAACTTTTTATAAACCTCCTATAAAACCCCGCACGTCCTAAGAACGACCGAATACCCTTAACACTCGTGGGATAAGGCAATGTAGATATGACTTGCACTTTTGCTCTATCCACCTCAATCCCACGACTCGAGACGACATGCCCCAACACAATCCCTTCTTGAACCATAAAATGGCTCTTTTCCCAACTCAAAACAAGATTTTTCTCAACACAACGTTTTAGAACTTTTTCGAGTTGGTCGAGGCATGTATCAAATGATGACCCAAATATTGAGAAATCATCCATAAAGATTTCCAAAGACTCCCCCACTATATCTGAAAAGATACTCATCATACACCTTTGGAAGGTGGCAGGGGCATTACAAAGTCCAAAGGACATTCGCCTAAATGCAAAGGTGCCATATGGACAAGTAAAGGTAGTCTTTGCTTGGTCTTCCGGATGTATGGCAATTTGATTGTATCCTGAGTAACCATCCAGAAAACAATAAAATTTTTGTCCGGCCAATTTCTCAACTATTTGATCAATAAATGGCAAAAGGAAATGATCTTTGGAAGTTGCAGCATTTAACTTCCTATAATCAATATAAATACGCCACCCGGTTACCGACCGAGTGGCGACCTCTTCACCTGCGTCATTTGTGACGACTTGAATACCCGCCTTCTTAGGAACTGTTTGTGTCGGGCTCACCCATTGGCTATCCGAGATAGGGTATATAATACCTAGCCACTTCAATACTTCCTTCTTCACTACTTCTCGCATGTTCGGATTTAGTCTTCGTTGTGTGTCGCGAGAAGGACTCATACCATCTTCCGTGATGATCTTGTGCATCACCACCGAGGGATAAATTCCCTTCAAATCTGCAATGGTCCACCTGATAGCTGCTCTATGAGTGACCAACACCTTCATCAACTTTTCTTCTTGCTCCCCGGTCAAGTTAGACGCAATGATAACCGGGAGCGTGCTACCTTCACCCACATAGGCATACTTAAGATGCTTGGGTAGCACCTTCAATTCTAGCACCAGAGGCTCTTCCAATGACGGCTTCAACTTTGTATCAATACTTTCCGGAAGACTTTCCAATTGATGTGTCCAAGTGGGCCTTCCTTCCTTTGCCGCCATGACCTCCAACTCTTTCACCTCTTCATCCATGCTCAGATTTGTCTCTCCTTGTAACCTGTCAAACATGAAACATTCCTCTATTGTGTTTTCCTCCTCAACAATAATGTCACATAGAGGTATACACTCGTCAACGATGTCCGCCATATAGCATTCATCGCCGACTAGAGGATCCGTAAATCCTGAAAAGACATTCAATCGCAACCGACGGTTACCAAAAGTCATGTCAACAGTGCCCAATTTGCAATTAATTTGGGCATTCGACGTTGCCAAAAATGGTCGACCGAGGATCACCGTTGGTTGCTTGGTTCGTTCCAAAGAAACATAATCTACTACAAGAAAGTCCACCGGATAGTGAAAGTCCTCGACCTTGACTATTACATCCGTGACTATCCCACAGGGTAGTTTAGGGGTCAAGTCGGCTAACACCACGGTGGTGTTCGACACTTGAAGTGGACCAAAATCATATTGGTCATATAAACTACCCGGTAAGATACTCACACTTGCCCCAAGATCCAAAAGTGCCCGAGTTATTTTAAATTCCCCAACTTGTACTGAAATAATGGGCGCCCCCGGATCTTGAAGTTTTGGTGGAAGTGCACCCGAAAGAATTGAACTCACATTCTCAGTTAAATCATGTTTCTTAGGAAACTTATGAGTCCTCTTTTGGGTGCATAAATCCTTCAAGTATTTAGCATATGAAGGTACTTGCTTAATTGCATCTAAGAGTGGTAAATTAATTTTAACTTGTTTAAAAATTTCCCACATCTCTTTTTGTTGTGGGCCTCGTTTATTCACCACTTTCTTAGATGGTCCCAACAAAGCTTCGGGATAAGGGGCAGTATTAACCTCCAGACCCTTTCCTTTAGCCTTTGGGATGGGAATGGTCACAACGGGTGTAGTATTATTAATTTTAACATCATTTTTATTTTGACCTGTTTGACCATTTTTACCTTCATCATCACTCGCATCTTCCACCACCCCTTCAACAAACGTGGGGGATGGTGGCTCAACACCACTATTGATGACTCGACCACTACGTAAAGAAATTTCATTTATTTGTACCTCACGTGTGTTCCTCGAGTTCGACCCTTGATGCTTAGGGTTCACCGTGGTGTCACTTGGAAGTCCTCCTCCACTTCCACGAATTTGAGCCATCTCTTGAGCTAATTGCCCCACTTGCTTCTCTAATTCCTTTTGAGATTTATCCTTCACTTCAAACTCTTTCTTTACTTCGGCTTTGAACTCTTGGTATGAATTAGTAAGAGCTTGTATTGAATTGGTAAGAGCTTGTTGTGAGTTGGTAAGATTACTCACAGCATTCATGATGGCATCAAATTTTGAACTTATCGAGTCATCACCTTGGGAGTTTGATGCACCACCCCCATTTCCACTTTGGTTGTAACCCCGTTGATAGTTTCTTTCTCGAGCTTGATGTCCTTGGTTACCCCCTTGATTGTAATTCCTTTGGCAACCCCCTTGGTTACCACCTTGACGATTGTTGTACGAGGACCCACCTTGACCACCTTGATTACCCGATTGAAAATTCGGGTTCATTTGATTCGAAGAATTACCATACCGGAAGTTAGGGTGATTTCGCAAACCCGGATGGTAAGTGTTGGAGTTCATGTCATATTGCTTCCGATCCCCATACACTTGGTTTACTTCCTTGGTGAAGTCACTCGACCCCGTTGGACATTGCTCGGTTCTATGCCCAATATCTCCACACTCCTCACACACCGCAAATTGTACCGCGCTCACCTCCTTCTTCTTCATACGAGCCATTTCCCGCTCTAAGGTAGAAATTCGATCTTTAGAATCAAGATCGGGAAGTGACCGGGAAATGGGATGTTTCTTAGCTCTATCGGCCGATTCCTTCTCTTTTGACCGTTTGCTCATCCGCTCCAAAAACTCCCAATCATCATCTTCATGATTGCTCAAGAGAGTCCCATTGCTCGTTGATTCAAGGCGGTTCCATGTATTGTCGTCTAGACCCCGTACAAAACACTTGACTAATTCCCACTTCTCTATTTGATGATGTGGGCACTTTTGCATCAACTCCTTAAATCTTGTGAATGCTTCATGTAACGGCTCACCCGATAGTTGGCGAAAAGACCTAATTTCATCACGAGCATCATCGGTCTTTGCCATCGAATAGTATTCATCAAGAAAAGCTTGTTGCATTTCTCCCCATGTTCGAATTGTGTTTGCCCGAAGTGTAAGGAACCATTGCTTCGCTTTGTCCTTTAATGAAAATTGAAATAGTCGAAGCTTGACTTCCTCCAATGCAAAATTGTGCCATCCGATTGTGTTACATATAGAGTAGAATTCTTCCAAATGCGTGTACGGTTCATCGTTAGACCTTCCATTGAAGTGAGGAAGGATGTTGATATAATGGGGTTTGCAATCAAACATCCTTCTCTCACAAACAATTGGTGAATCATTCTCGGTGACCACCGGCCTAAAACGGTCATTCACTCCCCTTGGAGGTTGTTGACGATGATGCGGACCGTTAACTTCTTGATCAACCGGTCTTCGATTGTCCCTTCTATCACCTCCTCTATCACCTCTTCTATCATCTCTTCGATTTCCACCTTGGTTACCCCTTTGGTTACCCCCTCCCATGAAACGAGGAATCCGGTTAGGGTTAGCATTGTTGTTGTTATTGTAAAACCCATCATTCCGGTTCCGTTGATAATTGTTTCGTGGTTGGCGGTTGTTCTCGTAACCATCATTTCTTCCATCCCCATACCCTTAATCATTATCCCCAACATAGTTGGCGTGTTGGTAGCCAAATTCCTCATCTTCATACCCTCTTGCATTGTAGCCATTACCCCGATTCACATACCCCCAATCTTCGTCATCATTCGCCCGATCATCATAGTATCCTTCATCTTCCGAATTTTCCGTATGAATACTCACATGCTCCGACGATTGATAACCGGGAACACTATAAGGTTCGTCATCGGGGATGGCGTTTCTCAAATCGTCTATGTTGAAGAATGGGTCTTTGTTCACGGGATTGCCACGATCTCGGTTGCCTCGACGATCGGAATTGACATTCCGGTCATCAAGGTTTAGGGGTAAGGATTGTTGTCGATGAAGGTTTTGGTGTTGGGGTGTTCTTTGGGTGTTATTGGGATTTTGGTTTTGAAAAGGTGGTGTGGGTGGTCCATTGTTATTGTTACCACCCGGTCGCTCTTGAGGTATAGGTTGAACGTTCTGGGCTGGGTTGAAGTTGCTTCGGTACTGGAATTGGTTCGAGTTAAGGTTTTGGTTTGCCATTGAATCGGTTTCAATGGTCGGTGTGAGTGGTGGTGTTAGTGTTGCCTCTAACCGGCTTGCTAAATTTCTCCTTGCAACTCTTTCAATTTCCGGTTCGTAGACTAAAGGTGAAGTCCTCCCGGAGTTCCGCGTATGCATGCACTACCTGTAACCTGCACAAGTAACACACCCCGCGTAACAAGGAAAAAGACAAATACAAGAAAAGAAATTATGCAATTTAAACAGTTAATCACACAAATTCAAACAATATCCAAACACAAAGTGCACGCACTCCCCAGCAGCGGCGCCAAAATTTGATCGGCGTGTCACGCTCCGGTCAAAGATAATATTTATAATCCCAAATTACCCTTAACAAATAGTTAGTGGTAGCAAGGGGTCGAACCACGAAGAGTCTGTGGTTTGCGAATGGATTCTATTGAATTATGAAAAGGTGTCACTTTTATGAAGCTTGGTATTTTGTTTTTATGTATTTTTGTTGATTGAAGAGATTTGAATAAAAATATCTAAATTGATTGAATGGGTTAACTACAAAATGGTAAACAGCTTGCAAAAAGTGAAATTGACTGCTTAAACAATAATAAGAAAACAAGGCTCACACTCGGTTTCAACAAATGCAAGACCTAGGGTTACTATGTGTTTTAATTTGCTTTACTCGAAATAATTCATTAACGGGTCACAATCACAAAGCTTAGGTGCCAATCGCTATCAATGTCAAAGACAACGGACCACGATGCACTTCGTTTCTTTGGAGTAGCAAATCCTATCAAAAGACAAGGCATAAATACATGTATTCATTTCACAAAGTCAAATTTAATCATTCGCTCAACAATTCGCAAATTCAATACAAACGTAGGACAATTGTCTAAAGATTCAAATGTAAATCAAGTTGTCACAAAGCAAACATCAAAACATAATAACCCTAACTCTTACATAAGTCTACACTAGGGTGAAACCTCCTAGAAAGTAGTCGCGCATGATCGAAAGAACTTGATCACCGGATGTTAAGAACTTGAAGTTGAACATCTTGAAACCTTGAAGATGGTAGATGATGATGGTTAGGGTTTTGGGTAAGTGATGATGATGAATGGATGAATGGATTGATGGAGCTAGGGTTTGGAATCAAGATTAAGATGTTGAATTCGTTCTTGATTCGGGTTGTAGAGATGATAGTAGATGGAATGGTAGATGATCGATTTGATAAAAAGGCTCCAAGAGATGTTTTCAAACTCCAAGAGAGGTGTAACCCCCGGATTCGTTGGTCAAGATTGGTTTTAATTCGTCAAAACCACAAAAAACAACAACTTGCGCGTCTGCAACATAGAAGGACCGTCGCCGACGGGCCTGACCACCGTCGGTGACGGTATGTGCAATCATCAAACTCATCCGACGGCTAATCTCCCTGTCTACGATCGAATCAAGCGACGGATGTATCCATAGGGCATCGCCGACGGGCCTTCTGGCCGTCGGCGTCGGTGCCTCAATTCCTCGTTTTCTGTTTTCTTCAAATCTTAGCTTCGGTTGACTCGTTTCGCGTCCTGGTGGTCCCGTTTTCACTCTGATGACCCGTAAAGCTCCCGAAAAGCTCCTTAAACTCTGCTATACCTGCAAAACAAGTATCTAATCAAAAGTAGGCTATTCGGAATTAAAACATGTGTAAAAACTTCAAGTTAAGCAATCACGGTCACCGGTTTTCGACCACGTATCAGTATGCCTACACCTCGAGCTTAGTCGTGGCCATTAGTAACTTAAATGAGCCGAGTATATCTAGGACACGGTCGCTTTAACTCCCAATGTTTAAGTTATCAGACAAAACAAATTAAAACGAGTTTATAAAGATTTTGTAGCCACAATTTGGCATATGATCCCATACCCGACCAAGCGGTAATAATTTACCATATCCCAAGCTCGTATAAGGTAAATAGGTTAAGAGTATTTACCTAAGCTAATACTTTCTTAATATGCGAGGTTTATAAATAACTCAGTCGTTAATCAATTGACAAAGAGTAGGTAGCAATTTACTGAAAGGCTCTAGTCTTGAATGATGGTATAAATAACCAATTAGAATGTTAATGGGTCCTGTTTAAGCCGTAGACTTGGTCCGGTTAACGTAAGACGTTGAAAACGTTACGATATGCTTGATTAAGCGATAACCGGAATAGAATGTAGTTTAAACCCAACAAGTACTAATACTTGTATAATATGGGTAAACAAATAACATTCTGGAATTTGAAGTAAAAATGATAAGGTTTAACCCGTTTCAGTAAACTTATGCAAACTAGTCACATAAGCCTAACCGTAAGCGTATAAGGATAACGGGTAACCGGATGAGTCATGAACAAATTCTATATGCCAATATACTTTAAATAAGTTGTAATATCAGGAGTGATGAGATAAGGTACTAACCTTGAAAGAGAGTTCAAGTCGGTCACGTACTTCCGACAGTCCAAGTTTTTCATAGTCAGAGTCAGAAAGTCTGACTCTACCTTCTCCACCTCATGCGCTGGGCAGTAGGTTTCTTTTATCAGGTCCACAAATTTGGACTATTCAAGGTTGTAGAGGGGAATCTTCCCCGTGGACTGTATCATAGCTTTCCACCATGTGAGGGTCTCGCCATTAAATGACTGTGACATAAACTTCACAGTGTCCTTATCCGCACAGCCGCTAATGTCAACTACCGTCTCTATTTCGTCAAGCCATCTCATGGCATAGATCACCCCCTTCTCTCCATTGAAATCTCTGGGCTTGCAGGAAACGAAGTATTTGTACGTACACCCGTCTCTAGTCGAACGGGGTTTATCTTGAATCACTAACTTCTTGGGTTCGCTTACCGAGCTCTCCCTGCGAGCTAAAGAATGTGGTTTAGATATGGATTTGGAGCGAGTAGCACTCGACTCTTTAAAATTTTCCATGAAAGTATTCATGACCTTGCCGACTGCCGTGTCGATCATTGCTTGGAGATCAGCTCCATCAACATTGTGATTTATATTCGCAGCACCATTAGTGTTGCGACTGCTATTTGCTTCATCTGAATTTTCCATATTCAGGAGCTTGGTACTAAACACCATATTAAATGAATTGCTCAGTAGCAATATAATAATTGGTCATCGAATTTGATGACATGCATAATGCATTGGTCATGGTATTATTAAACCATATAGGCAATTTTGAGTTTTAACACTTCTAATGAGTGTTGTTTGAAAATAATTTCAATATGTTTTAGCCTAGGTCATAAAAGAACCATTAATGGAATTTATGGTTCGGACAAGGTCCATTACCTATTAGACAGTGGATCACAATATCACAACTGTCATTTTTGCAATGACAATATAGGTAGCTCAAAGGCTCATCACAAGGACTTTAAAATATGGCACATAGGCCTGGCATCAAGGACATTAAGATATGGCACATAGGCCTGACATGAAGGACATTAAAAGATATGGTATATAGGCCTTATCACGAAGGACATTAAAAGATATGGCACATAGGCCTTGTCACAAAGGACATTTAAAATATATATAAGCCGCAATCTCATTTGATCAAGGGGCTTAAAGGCTTGAACATAGTTCACCACCCTTGGACAGGGAGTCGTAGACCACAACTGTCGTTGTCATAATGGACGATATAATATGGCCCGTAGGCAAATCAATTGACATCACAAAGGATGCTAAAATAAATGTTGGTGCATGCGTCTGTCGACTTCGTCTTGTATCGAGTCTTGTACTTAGAATGTTAGATCAGGGCGCGTAGTTCGAGAAATAGTTGTTTAAGGTAATTTCGCTTGAATGACTAATTCCGCTTGAAAGTGACACTCATGTAATTCTGCACGGAATTAGATTCCGCTTGGAATTCTAATTCCGCTCAGGACTGGTTCATGCGGAATTACGAGTACTATAAATAGTCGTCCAAGCGATATCATTGGTAACATTCTGTGATTCCGGTACCGAAGTGCTGCCGACGTGCCGTTTGATTGTAAATCGTGTTAAATCAATAAACAAGGCAATTTAAAGTGAAACAAGCTGTTTTACAAGTCTGTTTCTTAGTTTCCGCCTCTGAAACAGACGAGAGCTCTTCTGATTGACTCGTTTGGGTCACGACACGATCCTACAAGTGGTATCAGAGCTCAGGAGGAAAAGTTCTTACCAAAACAGCATCTATTTCTGTCTTCTACACCTTTTTGAAATTGAACTAATTTTCACGGTCAAAATGTCTTGAATTTCACATAGTTTGTGCAAAATTGTGTTTTAATGAATCCTTGAGAAAATTGGACTTTAATTCAATCAAAATTTGTTAAAATCAGTAATTCCGCTTGAAATTCAGATCGAAAAAGATGACGTCAGCCTAATTCCGTTCGGAATCACAGCTTCATTTCAAACGGAATTACCTAATTTCGCTTGAAATTCTTAATTTTGCTTGAAATTCTTAATTTCGCTTCTGAAGTGTAATTTCGCTTGAAAGTTCATACGGAATTAACTAATTCCGCACGAAATTAGTCTTAATTCCGCTCCAAAGTGTAATTTCGTTTGAGATTACCTTATTTTTAGACGGAACTACCTAATTCCATTTAAGATTGTAATTCCATGTGAAGTAATTTCGTGTGAAATATCTGATTTCGTGTGAAAGGGTTAATTTCGCACCAAAATGATTCCGTTTCAGTTTGTAATTTCGTTTGAAGATCTATTTTCTTGTGAACTTCATTGTTGTTGAACTTTGTTGATTTTGTGATACAGATTATTGAATCATGGCTGAAGAATTTTACAATGCGTTTGCGACACCCGTTGCTCCAGTTACTGCTGCTGAAACAATTTACAATGAGAATGAGATGGGAACTTACCAAAAACCGCCAAAGTTGATGTATATTGAAGATTTTAAAGGGTGGCAGAGTCGGTTTGAGAATTGGGTGTAGGCATACAAGTTTGATGCATGGTGTGCACTAGAGAAAGATTACGAAAAACCAAAAAAAGAACGTAGGCTTGTAAAGGCATTTAGTGATTTTTCAGATGATGATAAGTTGAAATACACAAGTGAAAAGATGATGATCAGCATCCTCCAGCAAGCAATTAAAGAAGATATCTTTGTGTTACTTCAACATTCGGGTACTGCAAGATCAATTTGGAATGCGTTGATTCAAAAGTTCAAAGGAAGCGCTGATATGATCAAAAACAAGAAAGCATTGTTAAAGAAATCATTTGATACATTTACAGCATTTGATAATGAAACAACAAAAATGACCATTGATAGATATTGTCATATTGTATTAGAAATGGGAAGACTGGAAATAACAAAAGATGATGATGAGTGGGTGGGTGGATAAACTTGCTGATGCGTTACCACAAAACAAGTGGGTAACGTATTTGTTGATCTTAAAACACACGAGAAAATCTGAAAATATGAAAATATGAACCTAGCACAGTTTATTCAGAAGATTGAAGAGCATGAGTTGGATATCCAGAAAACAACAATTATGAAGAATCCAAATGGTCAACAAGATGTCAGTTTATATTATCAGGGAAACAAGTTTGAAGTTACTACTTGTAACACCCCCAAAATCCACTCGCGAAGTATTACCGCTTGGAGGCGTGACTGACCAGGATCAAGCCACCAATCATATTGAACATAGCGTATAAATAAAAGTAGTTTATAACATTCAATACAATATAATTGGTGTCCAAACAAAACATAGTTTAAGTTGTAAGCGGAAGCATAATGTTTAAAACCATACATAAGTTTAAGCGTTTCAAATGTTTAGCATGGTACTCAGCTGTCCATGTCCCACAACGACTCTCCCCGCTTCCATACAAGCTCCATAAGTACCTAACGACCTGCAAGGCATGTAACAGAGAGTCAACAACAAAGTTGAGCGAGTTCACAGGAGGTGTTTGTTTTAAAGTAGTTTCTCAAGAACTAAGAGTTTGTTTGCAATTATGGTAAATCAACTTTCCTGGTTTTCCAAACCATGATCAGTGGGGGCTACCCCATGTTATAAATCGCTAGACTAGATGCATATATTAGTGTCCTTCCCAAACCGAGGACGGAGGTATGTACATGAGTACATAGGTTTATCGCAGGCGTCCTTCCCAATCCGAGGAGGGTATACGTATAAGAACACGTAGGTTTTGCGCAGGTGCCCTTCCCAAACCGAGGACAGTGGTACGTAATGAGTACGTAAGTTTAGCGCTGGCGTCCTTCCCAAACCGAGGACGGAGGTATGTATAACAATACGTTGGTTTAGCGCTGGCGTCCTTCGCAATCCGAGGACGGAGGTAAGTAGTTTAGTAGTGGCGAAAGTACAAGTTCCGTTTTAGCTATTTTATCCCATTCCCAATCCACCGGGAATCCCATGCCTTAAGAGTGTGAACTCACCTCGGTTTGCTCGGTATGCTTAATTACTTGTGCACAATTAATTCAATCAAGGCCTATAGTTTGCACGTACACACAATCAGTTGACATTCACAAAGTTTGACTAACAGTCAAGATCATCACGTACATGCAAGTAACAACTAACACATAACAGTTATCAGTTATACAAGCTCATGCAACCATGCTTTACAATTAACAGTTACTTGTACTATCCTTATCAGTTAACATAGTCTTCACTAACCTAGTTAACTACTAAAAAAATTAAACTTAGTTACTGTGCAGTTTTCCAACTCGACGAAACCCCCTGGTTTCGTCGTGATCACCCTTCGACGAAATGCCTGGTTTCGTCGTGCATCCTTTCGGCGAAACTCACCCGTTTCGTCGTGATTACCCTCGGCGAAACCCACCCGTTTCGTCGACATCAGCGTTTCGTCCATTAGGTCAGTTACGTCGTGTAACTGATGATTACCCAGAAACCCTAACCATCATCCTCAGCCGTTACATACTATCATCGATCATCATCATACGGCAATCATACGATAATCATTTATCCACAATAGAACTATGCATTATTCTTAAACGTTCTATCACTTACAATGGCCATTACATGAACACAATTTCATAGATTCCACAATATCAATCAAATTATCCCCTTGATCAACCTCCTATTCAACTCAATCACACCAAGAGACCCTAAACGTTAATAGATTCAACATTTTGCCGTCACATAATCCGAATAGTGTTTACAAGTTTCATTATCATTCATACATATCATAATAATCATCATCAGCAGTCAAAAAGGGGATCCAAACATAAGATCAAGCATTACATAACATTGATGAATCATGTTTTCGATTAACAGTTAGCTATGATAACAATCAATTAATCATGCAAGAGTTTTAAACACTAACCGTAATAAACGGAAATACTAACTTGATCGGCCTAAAGGGCTTCAAGAACACAGGATCGCCGTCAGTAGGGAGAGAGAGCTCTAGGGTTTCTAATTTGCTAACAGTGTGAGAAAATGGAATCGTTTCACCTAGTTATATCCAAAACAACATACTGGGCCCTTAATGGGCTTTGGCGAAACAATGGGCCGGCGAAACTATGAGTTTCGTTGAGATGAAGATGGCGAATCCCCCTGTTTCGTCGAAGTGTTTCGTCGAGCTTATATAAGGTAAATTAGTTCAAGGTTTTAAGTTATTCATATATGTTACATAACATATCGCCAAACATATCTACACAAAAGTCACATAACATCTCCACATGTATCAAACGTGTACAGTTACAAGGCAAACAAGTCGTGTAAGCAAAATACTAAACAATTAACGTGCAATTAACGTGAAGATGGAATCTTGGAAACTCGAGTTGTCACACTACTCCCAGTCCAAAAATCCAAACTGGTTTTAGTGCTAATGGATCCTCTAGTCCAAAAGTTAGCACTACAACTCAAAGTGGTGGATATTCTTCATCATTTTCAAGTTTTGATCCAAACAACACAAGATCAAGTCCTCAACATCAAAGTTCTACAGATCTTCAATGCAATGTTACTTTAAACATTCAAAATGGTCACAACTAGTCTCCAGAAATTGCTAAGCAACACATGGCATCACTCGTTGCTATGTTGGAATCATACGAAAGTTTGATTGCTGGCAAAATTGGAAATCCAATGCTTACTAAAGAAGATTATGACCAAATTGATGTAGAGGAACTTGAATTGATGGACGTAAAATGGTGCATGGCCAGTGCTGTTAGAAGAGCTGAAAAATTTCAACAAATCACTGGTAGAGATGAGTTTCGGGGATTGGCTACTTCCCCGTTAGGATTTGACAAGTCAAAAGTTACCTGTTTCCGTTGCAAAGGAAAAGGACACTTTAAACGAGAGTGTAAAAACCAAGAAGCAACCGAGAATCAAGAAAAGAACAATTATTATCAGAAATCAATTTTCCATCAGATTGCTCAACAACCGCAAACTGCTCATGCTCGTGTTATTGAAGAAGGAAAGAAGAAAGCTTTACTTATTCATCAAGATGATGAAAAAGTTGCAGAGGGATTTAGTTGGGACAAATACATACCTGGTTCAGCTCTTGTTGCCCGATTTCTGGAAGAAGAAAAAGTCAAATCTAGTTTGAAAAGAATACCGATTTTCCAGATTTTGGAAGTGATATTGATACCGATGATGAAGAAGAATATTTAAATAAAACTAGAAAAAGTATAGATCCTGACAGCTTTAATTTCTTTTTCACAGATAAAGTTGAGATGCTGAATCAGAAGAAGATTGACAAATTAAAGAGAGAGCTGGAAGCAATAAGAATAACTGATGAAAAGGCAAAGACAGAAGCTGGAGTAGAAAATGTTGAATCAGTGACTGAGAAAGTAGTAGAAAAAATCGTTGAAGTGGAGAAAGTGGTGGAGAAAATAGTTGAAGTTGAAAAATTAGTCGAAGTTGAGAAACTTGTCGAAGTAGAGAAAATCGTCGAGGTAGAAAAATTTGTTGAAGTCGAGAAACTTGTTGAAGTTGAAAAGACTGTCGAGGTCGAAAAGATAATTGAAGTAGAAAAACCATGTTTGAAGTGTTTAGAATCTTGCAAAGATTGTGTATGAGAAGAATAAAAAGATTGCCGAGTTAGAGAAAATGAAAGAAGATTTGTTGTTTGATGTGAAGTATGTGAAGGAATCGTATGATGTCCTGAACAACACAGTAAATAATTTGAAAAAGACAAACTCAGAAATTGAAGCTGCTATGACAAAGATGAACTCTACATTAATGTCAAAGCAGAAAGTCATTAATGAGTACATTGAAGATTGTGCACAGTTGAAGAAAGAAGTGGAACTTGAGAAGATTGAGAGTGAAAGGATTAAACGATTACTGTTGAGTTATACAACATGTGATTATTTGATTGATTGAGTTTATCCTACTGTTGCAGGTCTAGAAGCTTTCAAAGAAAAAGAGACGGAAGATACGGATACTGGTAAGAAACAAGGTGTCAAGTATAACAAGTGTCCGCCTCCAATCTATGAGAGTTATTACCCCAGAAATCCTAATGAGGAACGTCTAAAAAAGGCAGTAAACATAAAGTTAAAGTCTGAAACCATTGATGAGTTACCAGACAACATTGATGTCACATTCATAGCGTCTGACACTGATCATGAGTCTGTATTGTAAAGTGGTCGATCAGGTGTTGGATATGGATGAAGAGTCAAATTCGGAGTCTAAATCAGATAGTTCGAGTTCATCGGAGAAGATTCCGAGTTTACCGGTTAAAAGGGTTTACAATAAAGAATTCTTGTTATCAAAGAATAATTTGTATGATGAAATGTTTAAGGTTGCATATACCTTGAATGATTCAGACAAATTATTTTCTGATGAAGAATTCCCAATAAGAAGTGTCAAAACGGAAATGGTCAAACAGGTTTTCAAATTGACAAAAATTAATATTTCTGAAATAAAAGATTTAAATCTTTCGGAAAAACCTGGAAAGTACACTTCAAGAATTAAACAGAGAGTAAACAAGAAAATGGGTTACGGTTGTGGTTATGGTTTTCAAAAGAGACCAAACCATAATGGTAATTTCAAAAAGAATGGATTAGGTTTCATTTCCCATGAAAATTATAAAAATGAGAAAAATTTTAAACCAAAAACAAAATTTGTTGCAGGTGGAAGTTCAGAGGAAGAACAGAAGAAACAATTCTGGAAGCAGTCAAATCAAGAATTTCTTGCTAAAATAAAGAAGAATGTGTGAAAGTTTGCTACAACAGTTGACAGAAGAACCTATTTCAAATGCCAAGAAGTTGGGCATATAGCTTGGAATTGTCCCAAGTCCAACTACAAATAACAGGGAGTTTCTTCTAACTTTGATTCGAAAAGGAAATTTGTTGATAAGACAGAACAATCTTTGAAAAAGGATAAAATGTTTGAAAATTCTATTTCTGAAAAAGGTGAAAGTTCAAAACGTTTTTACAAAAGAAAAGGTGATTTGAACAAGCAAAAATGGGTTGTTAAATTTGAGAGTAGTTCTAAAAATGAATCTGATTCCATAAAATCAGAGGAGTCATTTGTTGAGAAAAATGAGAAAAGTGATGTGAATTCCGTACCAGAGGTGAACGATGAAAATTTTCCTCCACTGTCAAAGGAAAATCTGAAATCAAAAATTGGAAAGGTTGAGATCTCAAATCAATTCTTCGCTGATAAGGGAGAATTTGATGTTGAGAAGGCTTTCAACGGGAAAGTTAAACATATTTTTGGTAAGATGGTTGATAGGAAGGTAAAAGGTGCAAAAGAAATTTACAAATCAAAATGTTGGTGGGATAGGTGTGCACCAAAATCTCCCAAGGCTGGTCAGGCTTGGGTGGACATATTTTGAGTAAAAACCTGACTTGCCAGAGCTCCCAGGTTGGTAAGCGTGGAGCATGATTCGGCACATTTCTTGAGAAATTCACGTTTGTGATATTTCGCCTTCAAGATTAATCAGGGACATTAAGTTGTACTTGATTTATCTTCTTCCTACAAGTGGATGATGATTGATAAATCTTAAAAATGTTAAATTTTTCAAATGGTTAATGGACAAAGTGATGAAGTTTACCCCTAACCTACAAGTGGTTAAAACAAAACTTATTTTCCAGAAAAACCATTTTGATTAAAACAAACTTAAGTGTTTTGAAATCATAATGGGAACATAGTTTGTTGAAAGGGGGAGTTTTGATTGTTTACGCCAAGTGGATGGAGATTTGATGCAATTCGATATCAGTTTTCAGTTTGCTTGTATAGTTTGTTTTCAAATTTCTTTTAGATGTTTTTGCATTTTAGGAGGAGTAAGAAATTTCAGAAAATTTCAGAAAATCCAAAAACATTTGAAAATTTAAAAAAGTCAAAAACATGATAAAATTCAAAAATGAGTTTTGTTGATAAAAAGAGGAAATGATAGTAGATTAGTGGACTATCACAGCACGCTAAAGAAATGGAATGTTTAATGTGATAAAAGGTCTCACTGAGGACGTGTCAGTAGGTTTTTACACATTTAATAGATTGTGACGCGATATAAACCTTAATATCAAACTTGCTTATCTTGTGGGGAACATTTCTTGGATATATGGGTAACCCCCGAAATCTTGTTTGAAAGGTCCCTCTTTCTGAGATACTAGGTCTTTATGCTCAGTGATATCTGAGCTATTATCCCGGGACTTTTGATTTTGCGGAAGCAATAGCCTAGTCCCCGTATAATACTTTCCGCTTGCTTGAAATAAAAGCGCCGCCCTCAGCATAAAAAATGATGAAACATTGAAAAATGTTAATCTCTCTTCTGAACGAAAGTTCTGACCTGAGCTCTCACGGTTTCGCATCTAACCCCTTACAGATACCATCTAGGTATATTCACATGTAAGACTGAATATTGGGATCTGGATACGGGAGTATATTCAAGTGGTGGGACACGCGAATAAGTTTAAGTGATTAAAACACTAATTTCGTATCTCAGAACAATTGAACTTTGTGTGAAAATTTAAGTGGACCAGTATACTGACAATCTAAGTGAATCGTTTAGAGCTTAATGGTATTAGTGATTTGTCTCAAAAACTGATATGATCTTCTTACACAAATTCACAAAAATAGTGTCTGTAAATATTTCTGCTTTACATTTCATATACAAAATTCCAAAAAGATTTTCAGTGTGTTTTAGCTTAAAATTTTGAAAAATCCAAAAAGATTTTCGACAACTAATGTTGGAAAGCTGATTTTCAAAATTCTGAGTGCTGAACATGACGAACAGGTTTGGGAAGAGTTTGTTTGAAAGTTATATTTACAAGTGGTCATCAGATATATTAAAAGCTAAATCTTTCATATCGTTACTTGCAAAAGTTTAAATTTGTCAAATTGTTAATGTAGGACCGATCCGATGACCTTAAACGTCAGTAGAAGTAGTTCATCTCAGTTTACAAAGGCGGAAACAAAGTAAACTAAGTCAAAACAGCTTGTTCCTTGCAATTTCTTTTTCTATTACTGATTGCGAGTCTTTATAATGATTCTGATACAAATCCGACAGCACCTCGACTCACAAGCACACACATTCGTTCTACTGACCGTTTGAACTGAACGACTATTTATAGGCAACCACCCTTCCGTTTGAATGATGTTCAAATGACCAGAATTGTTCAAACGGTCAGGGTTCAAACGGCTAGCATGTTTCAAACGGCCAGAACCATTTCAAACGGCCATACATCCTAAAACCTATACAAACCCTAATTAATCATGTTTATGCACCCGTTTAACCTATCTAGACACAAGACTTAATAAGACGTAGTCAGTAGACATTTCGTGCACCAACAGACTCCCCCTTGGATGTTGACGTAGTCTTCAGCTCCTGAGTCTTTAGTCTTTGTCTCTTTAAAACTTTGTCTTCTCATTGTAACAACTCAATCTTCACAGGTTCAACATCTTTTCCGAGCTCCATCTTCAGACTCCCCTTTTGCTGTTGATCCAGACTCCCCCTTTCACAGACTCCCCCTCTCAGTATGCTGGGATCTGAGGTTTCTGGTTCAAGCTTTGACAATTAGCTTCCGTGGGTATAATGAAGTCTCCAAGCCTGTTACTCAACCAATAACATTAGACTTTATCTTTTCAAACAATAAACACAAATTCAATCAGCTCTAGAAATCCACTCAAGTATTCAATGTTCAAGTTAATGACCCTGATTACTTGATTTATCTACCAAGTTCAATTTAATGACCCTGGTTGATCCTTTGACGAATCCAACTGATTTTAGTAAAATCATTTTCAGCTTTTTCTAAAAATAACAAGTATCAAGTTAATGAACTTGTTTTTGTCTTTGAAACAATTCAACTTCCAACAATGTAAGCTCTCCTCATTCTTCAGCTCAGAATCTCCTGCATCTGCTTCATCTTTCTAGAATCCGACAATCAACTTTCCACTCTGGTTTGTCTAAAATAAAGCAGAAATAAAATCTTTTTGGATTTTAATGTGTTCTAAACTAAGAAATTAAAATAACAGAAAACTTAAATTGCAGAAAGTAAACTATTTACAAATTTATTTTTGGCGAGCGTGCGAGGGAATCATATCAGCTTTTCAGACAAATTACTAGTACCGTTA
Source organism: Helianthus annuus (assembly GCF_002127325.2). Classification (NCBI taxonomy): domain Eukaryota; kingdom Viridiplantae; phylum Streptophyta; class Magnoliopsida; order Asterales; family Asteraceae; genus Helianthus; species Helianthus annuus. The sequence continues at coordinate 44,835,094 of NC_035440.2, forward strand.
AGCTACATTACATACTCAGACTTAAACAATTCACCTCGATTGTCGATATACTGATCCATGTTAAATTCTCACACAAACTTCAATCTATTCAGGATACCGTTTAAGTGTCTTAAGAACTTAGATCAATTCATGTGTCCCACCTCTTGAATATACTCCCGTATCAAGAATCCCAATATTCAGTCTTACAGGCAAAAATACTACAATGATATCTGTTCATAAATTAGGGGTTAAATGCGAGAACTGAGGGATCTCAGGTCAGAACTTCCGTTCAGCAGAGAGATATCAGTTTCGACTTTGCAGTATGTCCCCTTTAGAGGATCTTTTCAGCTACAACAGATGATTATCAATTTTATTGTCTAATCAGCTGAGGGCTTTATGCTATATTTCAAGCATTTTGGATAAAGTATTAGCCAAGGACTAGGTCAGAACTACCGTTCAGCAGAAGTCCCGGAATAATACCCCAGACATCATAGAGTATAAACACCTAGTATATCAGAATACGAGACCTTTCAAACGAGATTTCAGGGGTAACCTATATATCCAAGTAGTGTTCCCCACGAATTTCACCAGTTTGAAATTTTAGATTTATATCCCGAATAAATTTACTAAATGTACGAAAACCTATCGACACATCGTTAGCGAGACTGTTTAACTCATTTTGTCTATCCAAATCTTTAGCATACTGTAATTGTCTAGCCGATGTACTATCATTTTCCCTATATACACAAGCTCTTTTTCAATTTTATCATGTTTTTGTATTTTTGCATTTTTTACTGTTTTTGTATTTTCTGAAAGTATAACTATGTACAACTATCTATCTCCCCCTAAATACCAAAACACGTAAAAAATCAACAAACCATCGCAGATTGTCTCTCGTCTTCATCCGCAACAGTACTCTCATCAACGCTCATAACCCCATCCGACACTGAAAGCAATTTCATACCATTAAGTTTTAACAAATATTGAAACCGTTTTTATCAAAAGCTTTGGTATGCAAATCAGCTTTTTGTTCGTCAGTGTGGATTTTGTCAATTCGGATCAACTTTTTCTCGAAGCAATCGCGAATAAAGTGATGACGAATTTCTATATGTTTAGTTTTAGCGTGATGTACTGGATTTTTAGTAATGTTAATTGCGGCCTCATTATCAACAAACAGAGGTGTGTTAAGAAACTGCAAACCGTAGTCGCGCATCTGTTGCTGTATCCATAGGATCTGAGAGCAGCAACTGCTAGCAGAAACATACTCCGCTTCACATGTAGATAGCGCCACAGATGTTTGTTTCTTACACTGCCAGGTAACCAATCTCGGACCAAAAAATTGACATCCTGCAGTTGTTGATTTCGCGTTGACTTTGCAGCATCCGAAATCCGAATCGGAATACCCTTCGAGCGTAAAATCGCCTTTCCTAGGATACCATAACCCCAATGACGGAGTACCTTTCAGGTAACGTAATATCCTCTTGACAATAATCATGTGCGATGCTCTTGGGTTAGACTGAAATCTTGCTGCAAGGCACGTTGGGTACATAATATCATGACGTGAAGCAGTCAGATACATCAAAGAACCGATCATGGGTGAATCCCATGATTAATCGCAAGTGGGGTAGCAGCTGGAGTAGAACTTGACATTCCAAATTTCTCTAGAATATCATGCACGTACTTCGTTTGATGAATGAAAATTCCCTCAGGAAGTTGTTCAACTTGTAGACCCAGAAAGAATTTCATCTCCCCCATTGATGACATTTCGAATTTCTGCTTCATCACCTATTCGAAATCTTTGCACAATTTCTCATTTGTTGACCCAAAAATTATATCGTCCACATAAATTTGTACTATCAGAAGATGACCATCAACGACTTTAGTGAAGAGAGTGGCATCCACTTTTCCACGTATGAACTGGTTAGCGAGTAGGTGTTGAGACAAAGTCTCGTACCAGGCTCTCGGTGCCTGATGTAGACCGTACAACGCTTTGTCCAGTAGATAAACTTTGTTCTTGTGGATTGGGTCAGTAAAACCCGGCGGCTGACCAACATAAACCTCCTCTTTGACCTTCCCATAAAGAAACGCTGACTTTACATCCAACTGATATACTTTGAAATTCTTCCAAGACGCAAATGGTAGGAAAATTCTGATAGCCTCTAGTCGATCTACAGGAGCATAGACTTCGGTAAAATCAATCCCCTCCTGTTGAGTAAAGCCCTGAACAACGAGTCGAGCTTTGTTCCTTACAACCACTCCTCTGTCGTCCCTCTTACATTTGAAAACCCATTTTGTATTGATTTTTCTTTGACCATCCGGCAAATCAACTAACTTCCACACCCCCAACTTTTCAAACTGACTTAACTCTTCTTGCATCGCTATGACCCAAGAGTTTTCAGTAAGCGCCTCTTTGTAAGTTCTCGGTTCGACCTGCGAGATAAAACAACTTAATGAGAATTCAGTTTGTAAAGGTGCTACTGTAGAATAAAAACATGTTAAGCCCTGGTCAATTTGACGTCTCGTGCGAACGCCCGATTGCAATTCTCCTATGATTAACTCCTCTGGATGATAAGACAGAATTCTCGGCATCACTTCGCTTGGAACATCTACATTTCCCTCCAGATTAGTAACATTCTGCTCTGCATCTTGTTCACCAACTTGGTTTGTTTGACTTGATAACTGGATCTGCTCCCCCTCAAGATCTGAATCACCATGGTCAAATACTGGCATGTTATCAGCTTCTTGATCATCATTCACCTCCGACTGATTACCAGGAGCAACTTCATCATCATGTTCACCAGCATTACTAGGACCTGCTTCATCGTTATTTGAAGTTTCCCGAGGTCTTCTAGAATACTCCGCTGGGAACCTGAGCTGCGACTCATACTCTCGCAAAATATCCAGCTCATCAAAGAAATCTTCTTCTGCCTCTGATTCTTCTCTCATGTCAAACGAATCCCAAAGTTTGTCGTAATTATAACGCCATGAATCACCAGGATTCTGTGGCGGCATAGTGTATCCCTGACATTCAACATTCGCTGCATCAATAATCCGCTTCTCGCTTGGAACAAAGACACGCCGTTTAGGACTTGAATATCCAACAAAGATTCCCTCAATGCTCTTTGAACCAAACTTGCCATTAGGCTCTATCACCGTATAGGGTGACCCAAACGGTTCTAGATACTTCAAATTCGGCTTGCGTTTATTAAGTAGCTCAAAACACGTCTTGTTGAATTTCTTGACAGTAAGAACTCTGTTGAGAGTATAGCATGCAGCAGAAACAGCTTCAGCCCAGAAATTAATTGGTAACTTAGAATCTGCAAGCATCGTTCTGGCTGTCTCGATTAGCGTCCGGTTTTTGCGTTCTGTCACTCCATTTTGCTGCGGAGTGTACGGAGCACTAAACTCATGCAGTATACCTCGTTCATCACAAAATTCTTCCATCTTACTGTTTTTGAATTCAGTACCATTATCACTTCGAATTCTACAAATCGGCCTCTGGTACAAATTCTCAATTTTCTTAAACAATGCTATCAAGCTGTCAAACGTTTCGTCTTTGGATTTCAAAAACATAACCCAAGAAAATCTGGAGTAATCATCAGTCACGACCAAACAGTAGGAATCTCCTGTTATACTCTTGACATTCACTGGACCAAACAAATCCATGTGAAGACGTTCCAATGGTCTTGAAACTGAATTAACTTGCTTTGTAGGGTGTGACTTTTTCTTCTGTTTGCCTTTGACACAACTTATGCACTCCCCTTCCAGATGAAAACCTTTGACATGCACTCCTGTGACCAAATCGTTATGCACCAAGTGATTCATTTTCCTTAGGTGAATATGCCCCATCTTTCGGTGCCATAACCTAGACTTTTTTTCCGTTGCTCTGGACACAAAACAATGAGCCTGACCCGTGGTTGTAGTAGCAACGCTCATGTCCAACACGTACAGATCATTGACTCTTGGTGCCCTCATGATGATCCACTCTTCAGGTATCACAAATCCCGGTTTCAAGATCAAACATTCTTTGTAGGTGAAATGAGTAGTATACATCCTGTCACAGATCTGGGAGATACTCAGCAGGTTGTTCTCCAACTCAGCGATGTAGTTAACTCTCTCAAATGTTACAATGCCATTCGATAACGTTCCTTCACCTATGATCCTTCCCCCTTGATTACCCGCAAAACCCACGTAACCACCGTTAATGTTATTCACATCATACAGTAATGCGGTCTTCCCTGTCATATGTCTTGACGCTCCACTATCCATTATCCACCTGGATACAAGTTTTGGAAGGTCCTGCACATAACAAATCATCATTTAAACAACTTCAAGAAAGATGCCGATTCATGCTTCGCGAACCAGGAAGCTCTGGCAATTCAAACTGCTTAATCAAACATGGTGTCCATCCAGGCTTCATCAGCCTTAGGTGTAACCTTGACTCTCGCAATTTGAATGTTGAAATTTTCAGCCTTGAGAGGTGGAAAATTTGCATCACAATCAACCGTAATTGATTCGTCAGCCTTCTTCACCTCAGAAGTTGAAACTTTCTTCTGGACTTTTGATTCAATTTTAGGTTTCCACACTTGTTGAGTTAATGCAACCCGTTTGTAAAATGTGTCATTTTTAGTTACCGACTTCTTTACGGGTTCATTCTTCACTTTTAAGTTGTTAATTTTAACATTTTTCTTCTCAATAACCTTCTTCTCAACAAACATCGGTGTTTTACCCTTCACATCATCCTTCTTCTGTTGAACTTTCACAGCTTCAGTCTTAGGCTTCATATAAGTACACTTTCGTGCAATGTGACCAACCTGATCACACCTAAAACAAGTACGAGTATCAGCTACCCGACTCGTGCCTTCAGACTGAGCCTGTGAAGCTCTCTTCTCAAAAAATTCTTTGTTAGATTTTGAAAAAAATTATTTTTCTTCATCAGCAAGTGAATTTGAACTGTTCACAAACTTTTTCTTCTCGATAAACCTCTTGTTTGGAACATTTCTCTTCTGATACGGTTTACCCCTCTGATAACCACCCAACCAGTTGTTTCTGTTGTTATTGTAAAAACTCTGTGGATTAACAGATTTCTTGTTATAAACCCTATCTTTCGTTTGACTCAGATTATTCACTGCTGACAACTCAACTTCAACAAGTTTAAAAACATTTGTCAATTTGTTTATGTTAACATTCTCGATCGGAAACTCTGAATCCGAAAACAACTTATCCGAACCCATCATCTTGTACATGACAAGGTTTGATTCTTCATCTAAGTTGTTCTTGGACTTTTGTTTCGGAATGTATTTGTCCAGAAAACAACCATCCTCCTCAGAAGTGTCATAACCCGGTTTTAGCACTTTATCAACCACACTTTTCACCACATCATTTTGGACACCCTCGTCATTGGAAGACGTGAACATGGCATCAATGTTCTCAGGAAGTTGCACTTCACTTCCCTCCTCAAGTTCAACCAACCCAGATTCCTTTTTAGTATAATTATGCAAAATCGGCGGTGGAACTTTGTGAAACCCTACACCGGTACCATCAGAAAACACATCTTCACCAGCTTTGTTTTTCCCTATAGGTTTAGGAACAATGTTCTGCAACACAAAGCTTGCGGAGCTATAACTGTTAAGTTTCAACTGAATTCGCTCGTTCTCAATTTCAGCTTCTTGAACTTTAAGTTTCAATTTAGCAATTTCATCCAGTTGTTTATTAATTGATTCTTCTTTTACTCTTACCACAGCTCTTAGATGTTCGTTTTCTTTAAACGTTTTACCATTTCGATCATCACTTTCTTTAACGGTGCTTTTGAGTTTTTCAAATTTTTCAGAAATCTTACGGTTTTCAAGAATTAACTTTTCATTTTCATTTTTAACGTTTTCATAATCAATTTTATCTTTTTCAATTTGACTAGTTAATTCTCTAATCCGTTCAGTTGAAACTTTCACAGTTTTGTCACGACCAAGTATTTGATCCTCAACACTTCTGATCTTCGCTGTCAGATTTTTAATTTTCTCACTGTTGAGGTACGTGACAGTGCTACAAAAATTGCATTCTTTGGTGCAATTTTTGCAGTCAGCATTTCCATCGATCTTTTTACCTGACGCATTTGTTGACGCACTTGGACTGACTTGGCCTTTAGACTCAGTCACAGAGTTAGAGTCTACCTCAAGTGCTTTCGCAGCTAGCACTTTGTCAGCCATTTTTCGCAGGTTCTCTTCCGTCAACTCCTGCGTAGTATCGATGATGCCCGTATCAACCTTCTTTGATTTTTCTATTTCTTCTTTTTCTATCTTCTCTTTCTCTTTCTCTTCTTCAATCATTTTCTTGGTTGGCGTTCCCCACCATTTGTGTTGCCAATACTCATCCTCTTCTTCATACTCCTTGACAATGGCTTCTATATCAAGTGTCTTGTCATCAATTGCAATGTTGCCATACGGATCAAGATAGCATTCTCTGTCCGGATCCCATCTTTTCGCTCTTCTAGCTTCCAGAAATATACCAGAAATTCTAATGATTTTGTTTTGGGCAATCATTTTCCTGTAGTTATACTTCTGCTCTTCAGTTTGATTATCTTTCTACGGAATGGGCTCATTCTTTGCCATGAAAGCATAACCGACATCGTCTTCTTCCGGTAAAACTTCCTTACTCCAATCGTACCCCTCATCATCGTAAATCACAGCCAGAGCCCTTGATTTGTCTCTGTTATCTTCAGACTGCTTCAATCTGGGCGGCTCGGATTTATTCTGATGGTAAATTGCCTTTTTGTAGTAATCGTCTCTAAACGGATTCTCTGACTCATCAGCGTATGCGTTTCTGCATTCACGCTTGAAGTGACCCTTCTGCTTACACTTAAAACAAGTCACCTTCGATTTATCGAACCCCAACTTAGTAGACGGACCACCGATCGTCTTCCTCCCGGTAGACAGATATTCAAACTACTATCTTCAAACGGAATGGACTCAAACGGTCACACTTCAAACGATATGGTTCTAATTCAAACGACAATTTCAAACGGTCTTCATTTTCAAACGATCTGTGTGTTTTCAAACGGTCCGTTCAAACGATAGGATCACTTTCAAGCGGACTGTGTCATTTTCAAACGGTATGACGTCACTTTTTCTTGAACAATTTCAAACGGACACAATGATTTTGATTAGTTTTAGGTCGAATTTTAGATCCAAATTATCAAGGATTGGTTAAAAGTGAATTTCGTTTGATATGTGAACGTTTCAAGCCATTTAAACCGTGACAACTAGTTCAAATCAGAAAAGAAAGGTAGAAGTGAGATAATCCGGCGATTTCAAGCTGTATTTGGTATGAACTCCTCGTCCTGAGCTCTGATACCACTTGTAGGACCGATCCGATGACCTTAAACGTCAGTAGAAGTAGTTCATCTCAGTTTACAAAGGCGGAAACAAAGTAAACTAAGTCAAAACAGCTTGTTCCTTGCAATTTCTTTTTCTATTACTGATTGCGAGTCTTTATAATGATTCTGATACAAATCCGACAGCACCTCGACTCACAAGCACACACATTCGTTCTACTGACCGTTTGAACTGAACGACTATTTATAGGCAACCACCCTTCCGTTTGAATGATGTTCAAACGACCAGAATTGTTCAAACGGTCAGGGTTCAAACGGCTAGCATGTTTCAAACGGCCAGAACCATTTCAAACGACCATGCATCCTAAAACCTATACAAACCCTAATTAATCATGTTTATGCACCCGTTTATCATATCTAGACACAAGACTTAATAAGACGTAGTCAGCATACATTTCGTGCACCAACAGTTAAATTTGTAAATCTGATTTTTGGGTAGAGTATATGCAGGATAGCCAGGATACTGACCCTGAGCAGACAGAGAGCCAGTTTTCAATCCTGATCCTGTGAAAGCCAGACTACAATCCCAGTACAACTCGAGGGAGAGTCTGTGAGAGAGAGAGAGAGAGAGTCTGAAGATGCAAGAGCTAGGAATTTGATCCTGAAGATGAAAGAAGAGATATAGAGAGGGGCAAGAGCCAGATCGAGATTCTGGAAGAAAGAGCCCAAAGACTGATAAAGAATGAAGACGTTGAAGACTCAATACTTAAGAGTCGTCAACATTCGAGGGGGAGTCTGTTGGTGCATGCGTCTATCGACTTCGTCTTGTATCGAGTCTTGTACTTAGAATGTTAGATCAGGGCGCGTAGTTTGAGAAATAGTTGTTTAAGGTAATTTCGTTTGAATGACTAATTCCGCTTGAATGTGACACTCATGTAATTCCGCACGGAATTAGATTCCGCTTAGAATTCTAATTCCGCTCGGGACTGGCTCATGCGGAATTACGAGTACTATAAGTAGTCGTCCAAGCGAAATCATTGGTAACATTCTGTGATTCCGGTACCGAAGTGTTGTCGACGTGCCGTTTGATTGTAAACTGTGTTAAATCAATAAACAAGGCAATTTAAAGTGAATCAAGCTGTTTTACAAGTCTGTTTCTTATTTTTCGCCTTTGAAACAGACGAGAGCTCTTCTGATTGACTCGTTTGGGTCACGACACGATCCTTTCTTAGTTTTCGCCTCTGAAACAGACGAGAGCTCTTTTGATTGAGTCGTTTGGGTCACGAAACGATCCTACAATAAACAATCATTGCACTGATGATATTAGTCATGATCACATTGATCATATAGACTATGAGGCTTGGGCATAGCTGATGTGCGTGTAGTGTAATATAATTTAGATGTATATTTAAGCCCTTTTTACACTTTTAGCCAAGTTTTAAATTTATAAAACACGATATTTACTAACACTAAACACACATATGGGCAAGTGCACCCATCGTGGACGTAGTATAGTGTTGGTAAGATACCGAGGTCGTCCAAGGACACAAGAGCTTTTAGTACCGGTTTATCCTCAACGTCTAATCAAATCAAAAATTTAGAAAAGGTTTTTTAAACTAAGAAAATAAAAACTAACTAAATGCTGAAAAATAAAATAAAAATAAAAACAGATAGACAAGATGAATCACTTGGATCCGACTCGTGTATTAGTATAACCTTTGATTATTTTTGCACTTTTGCACTTGTTTAAGAGATTATCTTAGTTATTGTAGTAGGCCCCTCTTTTGAAGGCGACGTTACCCTCAACCCAGTAGTTTGAGTCAGCAAGGATACAATCCTAAAGGGTTAGATTATTGGAAGATAATGAATTAAGTTATTAATGCAAATTATGGTAGGCCCCGCTTTTGGCGGTGACGTTACCCTCGACTAAGTAGTCTGAGTCAGCAGGGATACAGTCCTAAATAGCCGGGTTATAGTATTAATAGTAGTTAACTTATGAGGGGGTCAAAGAGTTTGGATCCCCGCCATCCAATACCTATGGGCATTGAAGGAGATCCTACTCAATTTGACCCAGGTCCCTTGCAGGACCTCTAAACGATGAACAAGGGCAAGACCCTTACCAAACCGTTCCCTTAACCCCCGACCAGGTAGCCAACATACCTCCATATAGACCGTGGAGATATGAATGGTGAAAATCTTTTATTTTATATAGACAGTAAAATAATGCCAAGACACCACGGACAAACGATTAGGAAAGATCACCTTCAACATAAGCAACTAGTTATTAAAGTTATTAATACAAAACCAAATAAAAAGTGCAAAAGATTGAAAATAAAAAGTATTATACTAAACACTTGTCTTCACCAAGTGATGTAAGAGACTTAGGCAAACATGGCCTTGATTGTCAAGAACTCTTACGATCAATCTTGGATCCCGAGACGACTCACACACTCTACGATGGACAATGGATGATGGTGGTGGATGATGGAATAGGTAGAAGAGAAGGTTTTGGCTTGTCATAGAGTGTTGAGAATCCAAGATCTTTTTGGGTTTTATTTTTATTTATTTACAATCCTATTTGTTATGATTTGTTTAGAACGTTTAATAGGAGAAATTACTTATTTGGCATAACATGCCTTTTTTTAAAATTCCATTTATATACAAGTTCACATACCTCACGGGAGAAATCACTCACACTCGGCCGAAGGTGTATTTTAGTGAATCACTCGAGAGCGGCATGGAACTTATTCCTACCATAAACTTGCCAAGCAATCAATCATCCTCCTTTTTAACTTGTTACCTTTGTAAATATCAAGAGGACTTTTTTGGGTAAAGGCTTGGGCTAAAGGTGGGTGAATGAGTTAGTAGAAAAGGGCGAAAAGCGTAAAAAGCGTCGGTTTTCGTAAGTGACTTTTTTATTTCGAAGTATTTCTCCAAACAAGCTTTTGTTTTAAGAGCTTTGTTTGTTTATTTCTAACTTCATCATCATTTTTTTTTCACATGAAAGACCGAGCTTGTTACTAAAATAAAGGGTAAAAATAAAAAGGGTTTTTGGTGGGTAAAAGGGTTTTAGGGTAAAGAAATGAAAGGTTTAGGCTCAAAGGGGTTAACTAGGGGGATTTTGGGTAGGTGGTAAAAAAAATTGAAAAATAATGGTGTAGAAAGAAAAATGGTTAGTCCTAATGCCTCCATCATTTACTTACTTGGGTTTAAGTTGGTAAGGACCGGGAATGAATCGTCGTGACAAGTTCTAGAGTCGTAAGAACCAAGCGACTATTCACACAAGAAACGAAAAATGAGCATTTAGTCTAAAGATGTAAATTTGTATGCTCAATAAAGGCTCAAAACTCACTTTTTGTGGGAATGGGTTTTTTTTTATGTGATCAAGTATATATAATCAAATTTTAACTAAGCTTGTCATGCCTTTTCATAATTTTCTTATGTTGGTTCTTGTTATCACGACGCTCTCGGTTGTAAATTTGTAAAAATATAACCTTATTAATCTTAGGATTCCTAACTTAACTTTAGACAAGTAAAAAAAAATGAAAATTTTTGAAAAAAAATTTGGGGTGTTTAGCGGTTCCAATAGAGTTTTGTGTAAGGCTGTTATTAGGACTTGCAAAATTTCAAGGTTTTAGCTTCCCCCACACACTTTAAATTACACATTGTCCTCAATGTGTCCCAAAAATAATTTTTTAGGTTGATTAGATGTGTAATATGGTGTTAAAAGCAAAAATTTATGTTACTGGCAGTCTGGACACGACCCCGTGGGGACCGGACACGGCCCCGTGTTCAGGTGCCAGTAACGAAAATTAAAGAAAAGAAACAGAAGCCTGGACACGGGGGCGTGTCTGGTGAACACGGCCCGTGTCCAGTTACCTGAACTGGGCATTTTTCTGCAGGGGGTTCAGCACGAGGCCGTGTTGGTTGGACACGGCCCGTGTTGAACCTTATGTAATGGAGAAATTGATGTCAGGTTGCCTTGTTCTTGTGCATGGGGTCATTTTTCTCGTTCCCCTTTTCATCCCTTACCATCATGAGTGTGTTTTATTATGAACCATTCAAACTTTAAAAACCATCATTCCATTGCAATCATAGAGAGATCTTACATAGTCCTATATTAAACTAGATATGAAAACAAAGAAATATTAAACCATGGAGTCCTAGCCTATATTTTATTTTAATTAGCAAAATTTCAAGAAACTACTAATCTTGGTTAGACAAGGCCTTTTAGAACTCCTTCTTCCGGGTGCGGCTTTCCTCACATGTCGGCGAGCCACTCCTCCACCTCCCTTGGAAGGAGAAAAGAGGGCTCATTGGCATTAGTTTGAGGAGTTTCGATTTCCACCGGGATCTCTTGTTGGTGCTCCACGGGAGGTTCCGCTGGAAAGTCTTCCCACCCGGTAGGGTTGTTAATTCCGAGTGCCAGGTTCCAATCCTGTTGTGTGAGGACTGGTTCCATCGGGGGTGCTACAAGAATATTTAACCTCTGGTGCAAGAGGTTAATTTCTTGGAAGCTGCTTTCGAGTCCCACCGTAAGATCATTAATACGGTCGATTAGGACCTTCTCTACTGATGTCATTTCGTCGAGAGCCTCCCTTAATGCTATCACATAGTGCACAAGCGTAGCTTCAACGGAGGGCCTCCTTCCTCTGCGGCTGTTTGATGAATGAACGGAAGATGTTTCGCTGTTTTCACTCGACATTCTACAAAAATAAACTGAAAAATAGTTTATTTGATGAAACAGTGACCGGACACGGCCCCGTGCTTATTGAGCACGGCCCCGTGTTCATCTTTCTGTAGAATTTTGGAGCAAGAAAACTTGGAATTTTAAGTTATTTTCTGAACTTGTGGGGTCTTTTTAAACATTAATAACTTAAAACAGTGTTACACAACATATTTTTACCAAGATTCCTTGAACAAAACTCATTAATCCTTACCACAAAGTTTGAAGAATTCAAACTTTTAATGGTAGTTCTTGGAGAAAGATGGAGAAGAAGGAAATGGCTAAAAGAGGAAAGGACAAGATGGTTTGTTGGAACCTTCTTTTAGACTTACCTAGGATAGTTGAGAGAAGATTCCTTCAAATCTCTGTCCCAAGTTGGTCCAAATGTGCAGAATTCTTGGCTGCATTTATAGAAAACGACAGCATCCTGGGCACGGCCCCGTGTCCATTGGACACGGCCCCGTGTGCAGGTGAAGTTCTGACACAGTTTGTCCGTATTCTGACGTACTGATCAGAAGGGAATCTTTTGGTGAACACGGGGGCGTGTTGGCTGGACACGGCCCCGTGTCGAGGGACTGTTTTATGAAGTCGTCTAGTTTTTTAAGGAACTCACTAGTATCGGGTGGCTCCTGATTGGTTGGAACAACCCCAAAGTGCCTAAGATACCTTAATTGTCCTAGACTAAGGCGAGAACGCAAGAGGTTGTCGGTGAGGGTAATTCCTATTTTCATTCTAGGTGGACAAGTCCAACCCTTTCCCGGGCTCTCGTTAAAGAAGGTGTATGCCGAATCGCTCAGGTCTATGTATGCACCGAACGAAGTCGATGGAGAGTCCTTCACGGCACAATCGGCACAGGGACGACTATCGTCCAAGTCTTTGCTAGGTATGAAGGTATTTTTGGGAGCAACGAGGTTGTCGGAATGCGGTTCCAACATTTCTTCATGGTCATCGTCTTGGGGCGGATCAATAAAGTCCTTCCTAAGCTCTTTTGACCAATTTAGAAGTAGCTCTTCTAGTTGAAATAACTCGTCAAGGAGCATTTCCCCTAGAATATCTAGCTGGGCGCATTCGAGGGAGAGATAGTGCTTATTTTTACTTTCACCCCTCTTAAGGTTATAAGGAATCGGTGGGTCTATGTAGTGGGGCCTATAATTTAGAAAGTAACATTCTAATTCTTTATGTTCGCCTCCACATAATTGACACCACGTACCATAAGAGTGCCGAAAGCAAAAAGAATTACTATCACTCATGTTTATGTCAGAAATTACCAACCGCCAGGATCTAACGGTTCTGTTTTCAGTAAGTGAATCTTGGGCACGGGGGCGTGTTGAGTGAGCACGGCCCCGTGTTCAGCTTACTGTCTGACTTAAAACAGGATTGCCAGTTCTAATGATTGAGCACGGGGGCGTGTTCAGCGGGCACGACCCGTGCTGAGCTCTGCAGAAGCTGAAAAACTAAGAAAATTCTAAAAAATTAAAAAGAAAGATAAAAATATGATTAGGCCGTTGATTCCTAACTTTCTTAAAATCCTTGTGTCCCCGGCAACGGCGCCAAAAACTTGATGTGCGTGTAGTGTAATATAATTTAGATGTATATTTAAGCCCTTTTTACACTTTTAGCCAAGTTTTAAATTTATAAAACACGATATTTACTAACACTAAACACACATATGGGCAAGTGCACACATCGTGGACGTAGTATAGTGTTGGTAAGATACCGAGGTCGTCTAAGGACACAAGAGCTTTTAGTACCGGTTTATCCTCAACGTCTAATCAAATCAAAAAGTTAGAAAAGGTTTTTTAAACTAAGAAAATAAAAACTAACTAAATGCTGAAAAATAAAATAAAAATAAAAACAGATAGACAAGATGAATCAGTTGGATCCGACTCGTGTATTAGTATAACCTTTGATATTTTCGCACTTTTGCACTTGTTTAAGAGATTATCTTAGTTATTGTAGTAGGCCCCTCTTTTGAAGGCGACGTTACCCTCAACCCAGTAGTTTGAGTCGGCAAGGATACAATCCTAAAGGGTTAGATTATTGGAAGATAATGAATTAAGTTATTAATGCAATTTATGGTAGGCCCCGCTTTTGGCGGTGACGTTACCCTCGACTAAGTAGTCTGAGTCAGCAGGGATACAGTCCTAAATAGCCGGGTTATAGTATTAATAGTAGTTAACTTATGAGGGGGTCAAAGAGTTTGGATCCCCGCCATCCAATACCTATGGGCATTGAAGGAGATCCTACTAAATTTGACCCAGGTCCCTTACAGGACCTCTAAACGCTGAACAAGGGCAAGACCCTTACCAAACCGTTCCCTTAACCCCCGACCAGGTAGCCAACATACCTCCATATAGACCGTGGAGATATGAATGGTGAAAATCTTTTATTTTATATAGACAGTAAAATAATGCCAAGACACCACAGACAAACGATAAGGAAAGATCACCTTCAACATAAGCAACTAGTTATTAAAGTCATTAATACAAAACCAAATAAAAAGTGCAAAAGATTAAAAATAAAAAGTATTATACTAAACACTTGTCTTCACCAAGTGATGTAAGAGACTTAGGCAAACATGGCGTTGATTGTCAAGAACTCTTACGATCAATCTTGGATCCCGAGACGACTCACACACTCTATGATGGACAATGGACGATGGTGGTGGATGATGGTGTTATGGTGGTGGTGGGTGGTGGATGAAGTGTGAGAGAGGTGGTGTGCCAAGGGATGAGTTGAAATGAAACCAAGCACTCCTATTTATAGGCTGAACAGAAGGCTGGGCACGGCCCCGTGTCCGCTGGACACGCCCCCGTGCCTGTCTGACACTCTCTCTCTTCATTAATTGTAATTCGCAATTACAATTAATGCGCCTGCTGTACTTTCGCCACGCCCCCGTGTTCACTGGACACGGCCCCGTGGTGGGCAATAGAAGCTTCTATAGGTTTGTCTTTTCTGCTGCTTCTTGGGCACGGCCCCGTGCTGGCTGAGCACGGGGCGTGTTCAGTCTTCTGCCTTCTCTATTTTGCTTGGGAGGATGCCGTTGAGGGGTCGGGCAGTCCACTTATGTTTCTTTTCTTGTATTTATGTTAGATTTAGCTGTCTTTTTGCTTCTTTTGTGAATTTGAGCTAATTTAATCCTGAAAATACAAAAGGAAGACAAAAACACTCTTTTTCCAACATTAGTACTTAAAAAGGGTTAGTTTTATGCCTCATTTGATGTAATTTATATGTTGCATTTTACACACATCAATAGCCCACCACCTTGGACAGGGAACCATAAAGGTCACAACTGTCATCGTCTCATTCGACAATAAGTATGGCCCGCAGGCAAATCATCACTAAGGATGTTAAAACATAGCCAGTAGGCAAAACATTACTAAGGACGTTAATATTATGATCATCGCATTGATGATATTAGCTGTTATGGGTGAAATTCTGAGCCTATATCCTGATTTTGTATCTTGATTTTTTATTAGTTGTATATGATCAGGATACCAGATCAGGATACCGGATCAGGATACCGTATCAGGATACCGGGCCAGGATATTGGTAATATCCTGAGGCAGTGTCCTGACTATTACTAACGATTGGCTTGTAAAACGTTGGTTGCAAGGTACCAACGTTAAAAGACTTGATCTACCTGAAGATTCGCTCAAGGTGGTTGAAAAATGGACGTTGATGGTGGAAGAATGGGTCTTGTAACGGTCAGAAAGGCATATTCCGCGAGAATATCGGATGTTGGTCAATGTTATTGACATTGTAACGGTTATATGAGCTGAAGACCCGGTTTTGTAGTCAATAAGCACGTGGAAAACAAGTAGAAAGAGTCTCCCAACGTTCAGAATGGAATATTCCCAG
This sequence comes from Helianthus annuus, assembly GCF_002127325.2. Lineage (NCBI taxonomy): Eukaryota > Viridiplantae > Streptophyta > Magnoliopsida > Asterales > Asteraceae > Helianthus > Helianthus annuus. The sequence continues at coordinate 44,850,987 of NC_035440.2, forward strand.
CATCCCGGAATAATAGGAGAGTTAGTTTGTTTTTTGTAACTATATAAAGGGGCGATCGGATCATAGGTAGACACAATCTTTTCACTAACACTCTCATACACTCTTACTTCTAGATTACCGCGATCACCACACTTGTACCCAATTCACGTTGTAACACTTAGTTGATCCGCACCACATCCTGCACTGTATCCTGATAATTGAAGCAATAAAAGAACAAGGAAGCTGCGATTGTCAGCTCCCGAGGTTTTATGCCGGCGATCTAGATTGATCAAGGGCTTTCCTCGTACATCTCGTGTCATTTACTTTACTTTTTTGCTCATTGTTTGATCGCAGATACGACTCTATATCCTGAGCCGTATCCCCAAACTGTTTTTACAAATAACTCAATTGACATATTTTTGAACACATTCTCTTAGCACACTACCTCACTTAACTAATTTGATCACTTAATTGCTTCGGTAATTTTTGACCAAAACAACTTGGCGCCCACCGTGGGGCCAGTGGTGCTATTTCTACTAAAAACTTTTGCAAAATCGTTACTTGGTTTTCTATTTTCAAAACTTTTTGCTACATTATTTTTAATGGCCTCGAGATCAAACATGAGCTCTTCCACCATGTCAGCTACAACCTCTGCAACAACTGGTTTGGTGCTTCCTCCTTCTCCACAAGTTCAAGCTCCTTAAAGAGAAATGAAAGCCAAATATCCTGAGACACTCCTTCCGTTCAGAATGTCAACAGATCTGGTGTTCCAGGGAGAACTCCTGTTATGGTTTCTAATGATAAAATTTTAACTTTGTTTGGTGATATACAGGATCAAATGAAGAAACAACAGGAGACTAACCAAGTCATAATGAAGGAAATACAACTCTTGAAGTCCAACTCCAAGAGACCTGCTGAGGATACTGATACCCAACTGCAGGCCAGGATGTTGAACTTTAGTTCAGCAGTATATACTGAGGATAATCAGGGCAATATCATACCGAGTCGTTCTCAGAGCAATATTCCGGAGATACCCTTAACAGCTAGAATGTCGACTGTGAGGGATCCAGGATATGATCCAGGATATGCTCCAGGATACGCTCCAGGATATGGCTAGAATCGCCAAAATGGTAACTTGTCTGTCAACACCAGTATCCTTGTTACTAATAATCGTGGATCATTGCAGGACACAGGTGTGACATCAGCGATAACCAGAGAGCTTCAAAAGTTGAAGGATATGATATCAAGTGTACCTGGGATAGTGCAGCCTATACCGGAAGTCACAACATATCCCGCTTTGCTCACCCCATTTGTGATGCAGAAATCCCAAAGAGATTCCAGACTCCCAACGTGAAGCCGTATGATGGGACCACGGATCCTGAGGAGCATATTGCCCAGTATAGGGAACAGATCTCAAGGAAGCATGCTTATGCAAGGGATTCGGTTCTACCTTGACAGGATCAGCCTTAAAATGACTGTTAAACGTTCCTCCTCACTCAATTACTTCTTTTGCTCATTTGGTTAACTTATTTAGTAGTCAATTTTCTTGCAGCCGGATTTTTAAGAAATTAACCAGTGATCTTTACAGGATAACTCAAGGACCTCAGGAATGCTTGAGGGATTATGTGAACAAGTTTAGTCGAGAATCCTTGGATATCCCGCATCTTGATGTTGCAACAGCTGCGCAAGCTTTTAAGATGGGGTTACAAAAGGATTCTCAGTTTTATCAGGATCTTGTAATGAATCCCTGCAGGAATCTCGACGAAGCTCGTAACAGGGCTTTGAGACATATCCGTTTGGAAGATGACAAGAAGATGCAAGAGAGGATGAATTCTACCTCAACCTACGAATCAACCAACAGGAAATCAGAATCCTCATATAAGCCATATCGCTCCAAGCCATATGGCAGAAATGATAACTAGAGAGTGAATATTGTTGAAGACGAGGATCCTGAAGAATATCCTGAATTATCTGAATATTGTTTTTCTGTTAATATACCTGAACTAATGTATGCTATGCAGGGTTTGGGAGATAAATCCAAATGGTGTGCCTTCCACGAGGATTTCAGACATGTCATTGAGGATTGCATTGTGTTAAGGAAAGAAATAAGCTATCTCTTGAGCAAGGGATATCTGAAGGATCTCTTAGGAAGAAAGAAGAATAAGGGTCAGGATACTGAGAAGGATCCTGAACGAGCAGCCTCACCTCCCGCGGATGCCAAGATAACCAACTTCATTTCGGGAGGATCCGACATTTGCGGGACTTCGTATTCGGCGGCTAAGAGACATGCAAAGGAAGCCAAGAGTGAAAGGGGAGACAAACCAGTCATGATGACTACCCTCACAACTGATAAACTGATCACTTTTGATAGTGATGACAGGGATACTGTCCAGGATCCTTACCATGATTCTTTGGTAATAACATTATATGTGGCTAACCATTTTGTACGCATGATATTAGTTGATAATGGCAGCTCCGTCAATATAATCCAACTAGAGACTCTGAAGAGAATGAATGTATCTCCGATGGATATCACTTCAAAGTCCACCGTGCTTGTTGGGTTCAGTGGAGAGGCTAGGAACACAGTGGGAGAGATAAAGTTACTAGTATATGTTGAAGGAGTCAACTCGATACAACGTTTCTGTGTGATGGATTCTCTATCCTGCTATAACATCATACTGGGAAGACCATGGATTCACGATATGAAGGCTATCCCATCAACATATCACCAATGCATCAAGATCCCTACCCCTTGGGGAGTTGTCAAAGTCGATAGTGATCAGCAGGAGGCGAAAGAATGTTACTCATCCTCGATGAAATCCTCGACCAAACCTAGTGCAGCATAGCAATTAAAGATGCGGGCCCAGGATATCGCGGAGGATCCGGAGCAGGATGTGAAGAAAGTTATCCTGGATCAGGATAATCCTGATATCTCGGTGCTCGTAGGAACCAATATCCCTCAGGATATTGAAGAGCAGATAACTAACTTTTTGAAATGCAGGATGTCAACGTCTGCATGGAAGCATGAGGATATGACAGGTGTTAGGGCAAGATTTTTAATGACCTGTGATCCTTACCTAATATCCTAATAATGATCCTTGTTTCTATGGCAGATAGTGATCCTCAGAAGAACTTCAGGATCAGGATAATGGATCATCCTAAGGATCCTCATACTAACGATTGTTCTCTTTGAATTTAATGTTGTTTTGCACGAATTACGAGTTGGACATGGTCTTGGCAGCGTTATTAAGGAATCTTTCACGCTAATTTCGCACATGCATAACTAGAAATAGACGTTGTGGAGAATATGGAAACTTAGCACAAATTACGGGCAGTTAGTTAGGCTAAATTTACTTCTGTTTCTAAAGGGTAACGAGCTAGTAGTTAGGTGACTTACCTAAATTCAACCACACACACTTATATAAAGGGCACTCTCAAGCATTCGGAAGGGACAACACATTTCTTACACACTCTAGCATACTACACCATAGTGATCCTTGTACCTAGCTCGTTACCATCCGAAGTTGTAAACATTGTTTATTATATTGAAGCATGGTGATCGGTAGTTTCCATCACCCGAGGTTTTTTATGCCAGAGATCATTCATTGATCAAGGGCTTTTTCCTCGTATAAAATCTTTGTGTCACTTGAGAAGTTTACATATAAGTGATCCTTTTCTTTATTCATCATTACAAGCATCATTCCCCGTTAACAGAGAGTTTGGTTGCATTATCCTTGTGTGATTTTTTGACCAAAACAGTTTGGCGCCCACCGTGGGGCAATTGGTGCTTCATTCATAACAAAGTTTCCCGTTGGTGATCATTCCGGATCGTTGCATACATGGCTTCATCGTTGAAGAATACCTCTACAGCGATGTCTGCAGTCAATTCATCTCAGGGCAATCCACCTTTGCCTCCACCACCTGCTGGATCTCAGAAAAATGCTGAGAAGAGACCAACTTCCATTTTCTCTAAACCTCCATCTTCTTCTGCTCCAACTTCTTCTGCTCCCACTACTAGTGATATGTTTACTTTGATTTGCAGATGAGGGATCATATTCAGCGGCAGGATGAAACTAATGACAAGATCCTCAAAGAAATCGGAGATCTCAAGAGATAAAAGAAAACGACAGAGGATCATTCTCCGCTGGTGCCCAAGTCTTTGAATTTTGATACTCCGATGATTACTTCTTAGCCATCAGAGGTCCCAGACGGTCAACATGTGGGTGGATCAAGAGGAGTGCACTTCGGCTCAGCAATAGTGACTCAGGCATCAGGTTCATATTTCCAGCCAGCGGGATCCTATCCTCAGCATATGGGATCCTTCATGAATTCAGGAGCCTACTCAGGAGCGCAGCAGATTCAAGGATCCTCCTTTGTTCCAGGATCATCCCAGGTTCAAGGATCCTCCTTTGTTCCAGGATCATCCCAGGTTCAAGGATCCTCCTTCGTTCCAGGATCATCCCAGTTTCAGGGATCCCTCCAGATGCTAGGATCCTTGAAGAATTTGCAAACAGGAAGTTCAGATGTCCATCAAGGAGATTTTATTCCAATGCAGACCATTGCTTCCACTGGTCCCTCCATCATCCCAGAGTCCCAATAATATGGATTCACATCCAGTATTCCTAACTTGAACCCAATGGGAGGTAACACTTTTAATAATTCTCTTACCACTAACCATGGATTCATGCAGGATGCAGGTATCAACCATGCTATGGCTAAAGAACTGCAGAAACTGAAGGATATGATATCAAGTGTTCCAGGGGTGGTCAAACCTATCCCGGAGATTGCAGATGGAAGCCATAAGGTATCTCGTTTTGCACCACCAATTTGTGATGCTGAGATACCCAAAAGATTCCATATTCCAACTATGAAGCTGTATGATGGTTCAACGGATCCTGAGGAACACATAGCACAATACAGGGAAAGGATGGAGATCAATCCAATTCTAGAAAGGTTAAAGGAAGCGTGCCTATGCAAGGGATTTGGATCCACTCTTACTGGATCAGCTCTCAAATGGCTGCTAAGTCTTCCCCCTTATTCTATTACTTCATTTGCTAATTTAGTTAACTTATTCAATAATCAATTTTCTTGTAGGAGAAAATTTGAACGATTGACTAGTGATTTATATCGGATAACCCAGGGTCATAATGAATCATTAACGGATTACATAACCAAATTTAGTAAAGAATCCTTGGACATTCCCAACTTGGATGTAGCCACAGCTGTTGAGGCCTTCAAAATGGGATTGCTTAGGGATTCATTGTTCTATGATGATCTTGTTATAACACCATGCAGGAACCTAGACGAAGTAAGGACTCGAGCACTCAGGTTCATCCGGCTAGAGGATGACAAGAGGATCCAGGAGAGACAAGCAGGATCCTCAAAACAAGAAAAGCAAGGATCCTCTTTCAAGAACAACAAATTCAAATCCTATAACAGAATTGACAACCAGAACGTGCATGCTGTTGACCAAGAAGAGGATGATGAGGATTATCCTCCGATTTCTGAATATTGTTTTTCCGTTGATAACCATGAACTAATCCTTGCGATGTAGAGTCTAGGAGAAAAAGCCAGATGGCCCAGAAAAAATGACAAACCAGCTGCAACTAAAGACAAATCAAAGTGGTGTGCATACCATGAGGATTTTGGGCATTTAACAGAGGAATGCATCGCATTGAGAAAGGAACTGCTGAGCAAGGGGCATTTAAAAGAGTTGTTGGGAAGAAAAAAGCCAAGGACTCAGGATCCTGAAAGGATCCCTGAAAAAGCTCCAGCTCCTCCGGCAGATGCACAAGTGATAAACTTTATTTCTGGTGGGTCAGACATCTGTGGTACATCCTTTTCAGCAGCTAAAAGGCATGCAAAGGAAGCTAAAATGGATAATGGAGAAAGAGCTATTCGAACATCAAGTGTCTCGGAAGGAAAAGTGATAACCTTTGATGAGAATGATCGCGTTGACATCCAGGATCCTCATCATGATAGTTTAGTTATTACTCTCTTTATTTCTAACCATTTTGTCCGCAGGATCCTTATTGACGGAGGAAGCTCAGTAAACATTATCCCGCTTGATGTTCTGAAGAAAATGGGTATCCCTGAATCAGATATCACACCAAGATCCTCCGTGCTTGTGGGATTTAGTGGAGAAACTAAGAGAACACTGGGGGACATCAAACTCCCAATTTATGTGGAAGGATTACATAATTATCAAAAATTTTGTGTTATTGACTGTTTATCTTGTTGTAATGTTATCCTTGGCAGGCCCTGGATACACGATATGAAGGCAGTCCCATCCACCTACCATCAATGTGTGAAGCTCCCTAGCCCTTGGGGAATAGTCAAGATCGATAGTGATCAGCAGGAGGCTAAGGATTGTTACACCTCATCAATGAAACCAGCCTCGAAATCAAGGGAGCAATAGCAATTAAAGTATCCTCCAAGGGATGTCTTGAAGGCAAGAGAGCAGGATGTGGACGAAATCCTCATGGATCCTGATGATCCTGAGTCCAAAATCTATATCGGATCAGGGATCCTTGGCAAGATGAAAGAAGACCTCGTATCCTTCCTCAAAAGAAGAAAATCTACCTTTGCATGGCAACATGAGGATATGATAGGTATATCTAAGGATATTATCACTCATAAACTTGGCATTGACAGGTCATTCAAACCAATCCATCAAAAAAGGAGGAAGTTTGCACCAGAAAGAAACGCCATTATCCAGGAAGAGGTAGAGAGATTGCTACGAGCAGGTATGATTAGAGAAGTCAAGTATCCAAGATGGCTGGCCAATGTGGTTGTTGTTCAAAAGAAAAATGGAAAGTGGAGGGTATGTGTCGATTTCACTGATTTAAATAAGGCATGTACCAAGGATCCTTTCCCATTACCCCACATTGACTCCATGGTGGATGCAACGGCGGGTCATGAACTGTTAACCTTTATGGATGCTTCATCTGGATTCCAACAAATTCAGATGGAACCATCTGACCAAGAGGATACGGCTTTTATGACCCCAACCGGTTTATATTGTTATATTGCTATGCCATTTGGATTAAGGAATGCAGGTGCAACATATCAAAGACTGGTGAATATGATGTTCAAGGATCAGATTGGACAGACTATGGAGGTGTACATAGATGATATGATGGTAAAATCCATAAAAGCTGAGGATCACCTAAGAGACTTGGAAGAAGCATTTGATATCCTTGACAGATATAACATGAAGCTTAATCCTTCAAAATGTCACTTCGGTGTGAAGGCAGGTAAATTCTTAGGATATATGGTAACCAAGAGGGGCATTGAAGCAAGCCCGGAACAAATCAAAGCATTAGTGAATATTAAATCTCCTGCCAACGCTAAGGATGTGCAAAGGCTAACAGGCAGGATAGCAGCTTTAAACAGATTTATATCCAAATCCTCAGAAAAGTGTAGAGAATTCTATGATATCCTAAGAAAGAACAAGAAATTCGAATGGACTGAGAAGCATGAGAGTGCTTTACAAGCCCTCAAAGAATACCTGTCCTCAGCTCCAGCGTTGATGAAACCAGAAAAAGGAGACGTGTTATCCTTATATCTTGCGGTATTCTCAAAAGCAGTAAGTGCAGTCCTTGTTAAGGATCATGAAGGTACACAATATCCTGTCTATTATGTAAGTAAGAGTTTACTTGATGCTGAATCCAGGTATTCACACCTTGAAAAACTTATTCTTGCACTAATTATGGCATCTACTAAACTAAGACATTATTTTGAAACCCATGTTATTGTTGTTAGAACTAATTTTCCAATTAAGAATGTCCTCAGGAAACCAGAGATGTCCGGAAGGATGGCTAAGTGGGCAGTAAAGCTTAGTGCCCATGATATAAGATATGAGCCTAGAACAGCCATCAAATCTCAAGCATTAGCAGACTTTGTGGCTGATTTCAGTAGTGATTTACAAAAGGAAGCCGAATTGGAAGTCCAGCAGCTGGATGAGACCAAGGATCCTTGGATACTACATACTGATGGATCCTCAAATGTTAAAGGCACGGGGCTTGGTATACTACTAAAATCGCCACAGGGGGACATAATACCCCACTCCATAGCTTGTGAGTTCCAAGCCACTAACAGTGAGGCTGAATATGAAGCCTTGATTGCTGGTTTGCAAATTGCTAAGCATATGGGGATCAGGTATCTTGAGGTATACGTGGATTCATTGTTAATCACTAATCACTTTAATGGATCCTATGCTATTAAAGGTGAAAAACTAACCAAATATTTAGAGATAGTCAAAGAATTGGCACTCTCCTTTGTTTTCTTTAGTTTGACACAGGTACCAAGGGAAGAAAATACAGAAGCTGATGCATTGGCTAATCTTGGATCATCCTTGAAGATTCCAGAGGATATAAGTATCCCCATCATCCATATCCTGACCCCTGCTATTGAAAATCAAGTGACCATGGAAATAGAAGAGGATTCTGCAATGATCCCTAGTGAGGATACTCAATCCTATTCAGGATCATGGATCTCACCAATCATGAGATACTTACAACACGGGGAGATTCCTATGGGAGAAAACCCTAGGGCTTTCAGAATTAAGGTATCTCAATTCACAATCTTAAATAATATGTTGTATAAGCGATCTCTTGCAGGACCATATTTGAGATGTATCGAGGATCCTGAAGTTCAAGAAGTTTTAAAAGACTTCCACGAAGGAGATTGCGGAAACCACACTGGGGGCAGGGCATTGTTCTCAAGGATCTTAAGGACAGGATACTACTGGCCAACTATGAAAAGGGATGCTGTGGAGTATGCTAAGAAGTGTGATCCTTGTCAAAGACACAACAATATCCTTCACCAGCCGGCTGAATTTCTACATCCTATACCCTCCTCTTGGCCATTTATGAGATGGGGGATGGATATAGTTGGCAAGCTCCCTAAGGCACCTGGTGGAAAAGTATTCATGCTGGCTATGACTGATTACTTCTCCAAATGGATAGAGGCTGAAGCCTTTGCCCAAGTCAGAGAAAAGGAAGTTATATCCTTTATTAAAAGAAATATTATAACTAGATTTGGCATTCCTTCCGAAATTATATGTGATAATGGTTCCCAATTTATTGGGAGCAGAACTACTAACTTTTGTGACAGCTGGGGGATTAAGATGATAACATCAACACCAGTCCACCCACAAGCTAATGGTCAAGCAGAATCATCCAACAAGATCATCATCAACAATTTGAAGAAGAAACTTGGATCCAAGAAGGGGAAATGGGCAGAAGAATTACCTTATGTGCTTTGGGCTGATAGGACAACCCCCAAGAATGCTACTGGTCAAACACCATTCTCTTTGGTATTCGGGGCAGAATCAGTGATCCCAACAGAAATGGTGGTTCCAACTGCTAGAACAAGTACCCGTGATCCTGAGGAGAATGATGAAAACCTCGCTCAAGACTTGGATACTATTGAGGAAATCAGGGATCTGGCTAGCTACCAACAAAGAATGGCTGGTGCTTACGACAAAAATGTCAGGATAAGGAAATTCCAAGTTGGGGATATGGTATTGAGAAAAGCATTCCAGAATACCACCAATCCTGCTGATGGGAAATTGGCACCAAAATGGGAAGGCCCTTATTTGATTGAAGCCGAAGCAGGAAAGGGGGCATATAGATTGCTAACCATGGAAGGTAATTTGTTACCAAGAGCCTGGAATGTTGTCCACTTGAAGAAATATTTCATGTGAGCAGGATCCTCCTGGCACATATGATCCTTACATTAGAAGTATCCTTGAAGGATCCCTGAGGTGTCAATGATCCTTACCCTGGTAATGTCCTAATCTTGAACTATTTCATTTTCTTATTTTCTTATTTAAGGATAAGGATCATGTATCCTTCATCCTTCTCTCACAAGATTTTGAGTTCTGATAGTCTAGGTATCCTTAGCGTATTGTTGATAATCTTCAGAAGCAATTCAGATCTTTGGGCTTGTCCCCGGTTATCCTTGGGCTTGTCCCCAGTTTCGCCTGTAGCGCACGATGATCCTAGTATAGTTCAAGTCTTTGGGACCAGTACTCGCCTTAGGGGCTGATAATTCCATCGTACTGGCTATACCTAGGATCCTACGTATAATGGTAGACGTACCATACATCCGTTCCTAAGGTTTCTAACTGTTTTGGTCAAAAATCACACAAGGATAATGTAACCAAACTTTATGTAAACGGGGTATGATGCTTGGTTAATTATGAAAGTAAAGGATCACTTCTGTGATAAAGATGCAAAGACACAATGATTTATACGAGGAAAAAGCCCTTGATCAATATATGATCTCCGGCATAAAAAACCTCGGGTGATGGCAACTACCGATCACCAAACTTCAATATAAGAACAAAATGGTTACAACTTTGGATGATAGTGAGCTGAGTACAAGGATCACTATTGCTTCGGGTGTCTAAGTGTGTGAGAGTTGCGTTGTATGTCGTGTGTCTTTTTCCAAATGATGGAGAGTGGTATTTATACAAGTGTAGGTGACCTATTTTAGGTAAAAGGACTAATTATCAGCTCATTACCCCTTTAGAAATAAAAGACAATCTAGCCTAAATTCCCGCCCATAAATCAAGCCATGTTTCCATATCCTGTGCAACGTCTATCTCCGATTAAGCTCTTGCCATAATTGTGAAGACGCGTCCCTTGATCATGATGCTTAGAGCGTATCCTGCTAGATATTCCTGCAAAAATAACATTGCATTAAGCGAAGATGATCGTTAGTATGAGGATCCTATAATGTCCCATGATCCTGAAGTCCGGCTGAGGATCACTGTCTGCCAAAGAAACAAGGATCACTGGTTAGGATCACGTGTAAGGATCACCTATAATAAAAATCCAGCCCTAACAATTGCCCCCAAAATATAAGGAGTTGATTGTAAATTAACGAGTTGTATTTTGTTTTGATCTTATCTCCAACGGGCAACTCTGAATAACTAGCCGTTAATATCGAACTAGCCGTTGCGATCATTACGTCATAGATGTGACAATCCCTGCAGATCATGATTATAAATAGGAGATAGGGTGAGGATCAGTTTGTATTTAAATTCAGGATATACTCCCTTTATATTCTCCACCGAAGATTGATCAGGTATTCTCCTCTTCTCTCTTTCCTTTCTATATTCTCTTTGCTCTGTTTTTTGCTCCGTCTCTGTTTCTGTTCCGTCACAAACATGTTGCTCCGGAATTCTCCACACAAGGATTCCAAGAAGGATAGTCCCCTAAAAGGCCAGGGGATTATCAAGGATTCCCCTACGGAGCGATGTTGCTTTACTGACGTTCACGTAGACAGAATTCGTCATTGCTTTCCGGCGAATACTGTTTTCAAATCCTTCGTTCCTACAGCTTTAAGCGACTTTGTTTCAGATGTTTGGGTGGCTTTTCCTGCTACCCCGTTCACCATAGGGTTTTCATATCCTTTTCCAGACTTTACCCAGTCTTTCTTTTCCTTAACCGGCATTTCTTACATCCAAGCTATGCCGATGATCTGGAGGGTTCTGTATACCTTCGAGAGGATCATCGAGCAGGAAGGGATTGATCTGGGGATGGCGGAGTTGGCTAATCTTTATGATCTCACCACATTTGGTTCTCACCGGTATTTGTTGAAACGGAAAGCCGGGGAGGATCATCCTGTCTTCAAGGTCACTAAGAACGATACAAACTGGAAGCGTCGCTTTTTCTTTGTTAGGAGGGATTCCATCCCAGATGGGAAGGATCTGCCCAAGGAATGGGCCACTCATGGTAGGATAGAGGATCCTTGAAGGATCACTATCAGCCCTGTCTCATATAATGAGGATCACTAATGTCTTTTTTATCTCTTGTGCAGCTATATCCATCGCTCATCTGAAATTAACCCCTGCTGCAAGAGAGAGAGTCTTAGCTTTTAAAAAGCTTGATCCTGAGGTCAGAAGTTTCCAAGTCACTGTCCAAGATTCACAAGAAGTATCCTCTGCATCTGCCACTATGTCAAGTAAGTATCCTTATAGAAAATAAATTACATGTAGGATTGTTTAATTAATAAAGCGACTTATCTTGATTTTGATTGTGTAGGTGCTGGGAAGTCTGCCAGGTCTGTCGAGTCTGCCTCTAAATTTGGGATAGATGATCTTGCCAACGTCAAGTCTTCGAGGAAGAAGGCTCCTGCTGCCAGTCCTTCAGTTTCAGCCCCCAAGGCGCCTATCCGGGGCAAGGGAAAAAAGAGGAAAACCTCTGAAGATCTCCAAGGATTTCCCCTCCTCCGTCAGCAATTCCTTGACTACGTGAATGAGGTAAGGATCACTGCCCCTGTTGGTTATCCGTCTCGAATATCCTGTTTGTGTATCCTGTTTCTCTGAGGATCATCTGATTCTGAACTTACCTTATTTCCCTCTTTGCAGAAACTTGCCGAGATCGAGACCTATCTTGGCCATGTTGAGGATCAAGAGAGCCAGATTGCCGACCTTCAACAAATGGGCGTGCTTAAGGATCTCAAGATAGCAGATCTTGAGAAGGAACTCCGGGCCACGAAGGATGAGGCTGCTCAGAGGTTGATCGATATGGATAACGAGAAGCAGGAGATCACCCAAGATGCCAAGGTCTCCGCGGCAATTGCTATGTACAAGATACAACTTCAGATGGCTGAGGAGGCTCAGGATCCTACCTTTGACAAAAGCTCGTGGGACGTTGAAGGTTGGAAGGCAAGGCTGGCGGACCTGGAGGACGAGGATGAGGCTGAGGAGATCCCCATGCTGGAAGGTGGTGATGCTGAGAAGGATCAAGGTGGAGATGCTGGTGGTGATGGAGCAGCAGAGGTGTGAGCTGCTGGATTGGGCGATGATGGATATTTTTGACTAGGCCGGAGCCCAACTTTTTAGGTTTGGTAATAGTTTTTTGTGGTAGTGGTGTTTGTGAAACAATTATGGTCTGTAATCTCTGAACAATAGTTTTTAGGGTTGAGGATCCTGGATCCTTCGAACAATAGGTAGGATTACAAAAGGTGGAGGGATCCTCTGTTTGGGGGATGAAGCCTTTGTGATCCTGCCGCTTTTAATTTCCTGCACAATGCTAAGACCGCATAGACAATGGACACCCTTTGCCAACCCATGTGGACGGGCCACGTTTTGCTGGTAGAAACGTGGGTTGGCAATTTTGACAACTTTTTGCAAGGGTTAAAGATCCTTTTGCTAATAATATAACCTTAATCTTTCTGGCTTATCCTGTGTTGTTATCCTTTGTTTTTAGTTTCCAATTGTTTTAGAAATATATTTGTAACAATAATTAAGCAAACCATGTTCAAGAGATATAGGATATGATCCTGGATCAAATATCCTATAATCGAAAATTTTCAAGGAAGTTTATTTTAAGGATCATAGGTTCGGTTGTCAAGGTATAAAGGTTTTTCAAATGAATAATGAAATTAAAAATAGTTAAGGATCATACCTGAGGATCCGAGTTAGGATCCTAACCTTTAATCGGGATAACCATAAGTAAAACTTTAATGGATGATAAGGATTAAGGATCCTTATTTGTTTAACTTCGAGAACCTGAAAAATGGAACATATCTTGGGACTAAGCCAATGTAAGAGATAAATTAGTAGCTGGGGACATGCCCAAAGGATAACTGAGAATGATCCTGGAGGATCACTGGGGACAAGCCCATAGGACAACTGGGGACAAGCCCAAAGGATAACTGGGGACAAGCCCAAAGGATCGTATGTAAACCGGAGTATGGCCCTTTCTGGCGACTATCCAAACTTAGTGACATGAAAATGTCAAAACCTTAGCTAACGTGAAAACGTTAGAAACCTTAGGAACGGATGTATGGTACGTCTACCATTATACGTAGGATCCTAAATATAGCCAGTACGATGAGGTTGTCAGCCCCGGAAGTGGGTACTGGTCCCAAAGACGTGAACTATATCAGGATCATCGTGCGCTGCTGGCGGAAACTGGGGATAATCCCAAGGATAACTGGGGTTGGACCCAAGGATCTACGGTGCTTTTGAAGATCTTTGACGATATGCTGAAGATACCTGAACTATCATAACTCAAATGTTTCGTGAGTGGAGGATGAAGGATACATGATCCTTATCCTTAGGTAAAAAGTAAGAAAATACAATAGTTTCTAGGATAAGCATATTACCAGAGTAAGGATCACTGATATCACCGGGATCCTTTAAGGATACTTCAATGTAAGGATCACGTGCATGGAGGATCATGTTCACATGAAATATTTCTTTAAGTGAACAGCATTCCAGGCTCTTGGCAACAAGTTTCCTTCCATGGTTAGCAACCTGTATGCCCCCTTTCCTGCTTCAGCTTCAATCAAGTAGGGACCTTCCCATTTTGGTGCTAACTTCCCGTCAGCAGGATTGATAGTATTTTGAAATGCTTTTCTCAACACCATATCTCCGACTTGAAATTTCCTTAATCTGACATTTTTGTTGTAGGCACCAGCCATTCTTTGTTGGTAGCTTGCCATCCTTATCCTAGCTAGATCCCTGATTTCTTCAATAGTATCCAAATCCTGAGCTAGAATTGTAGCATTTTCTTCAGGATCACGAGCACTTGTTCTAGCAGTTGGGATCACCATTTCTGTTGGGATCACTGCCTCTGCCCCAAATACTAAAGAGAAAGGTGTTTGACCAGTGGCATTCTTGGGAGTTGTTCTATCAGCCCATAGCACATAAGGTAACTCCTCTGCCCATTTCCCCTTCTTGGATCCTAGCTTCTTCTTGAGATTGTTGATGATGATCTTGTTGGATGATTCTGCTTGACCATTGGCTTGTGGATGAACTGGTGTTGATGTTATCATCTTGATTCCCCAACTGTCACAAAAGTGAGTGATTCTGCTTCCAATGAATTGGGAGCCATTATCACATACAATTTCAGAGGGAATGCCAAATCTAGTTATAATATTTCTTTTGATGAAGGATATGACTTCCTTTTCTCTGACTTGGGCGAAGGCTTCAGCTTCTATCCACTTAGAAAAATAGTCAGTCATGGCAAGCATAAATACTTTTCCACCAGGTGCTTTAGGAAGCTTGCCCACTATATCCATTCCCCATCTCATGAATGGCCAAGAGGATGGTATAGGGTGTAGCAGTTCAGCTGGTTGATGAAGGATATTGCTGTGTCTTTGACAAGGATCACATTTCCTAGCATATTCTACAGCATCCCTTTTCATGGTTGGCCAGTAGTATCCTGTTCTAAGGATCCTTGAGAATAATGCCCTGCCCCCAGTGTGGTTTCCACAATCTCCTTCATGGAAGTCTCTCAACACTTCTTCAATTTCAGGATCCTCAATACATCTTAAGTATGGTCCTGCAAGGGATCGTTTATATAGCACATTATTTAAGATTGTAAATTGAGATACCTTGATCCGGAAAGCTCTAGGATTTTCTCCCATTGGAATCTCTCCGTTTTGCAAGTATTTCATGATTGGTGAGACCCATGATCCTGAATAAGATTGAGCTTCTTCACTAGGGATTATGGCAGTATCCTCTTCTATTTCCATGGCCACTTGATTTTCAATAGCAGGAGCCAGGATATGGATGATAGGGATACTTATGTCTTCTGGAATTTTCAAGGATGATCCTAAGTTGGCCAATGCATCAGCTTCCGTGTTATCCTCCCTTGGTACCTGTGTTAAGCTGAAAGAAACAAAAGAGAGTGCCAATTTTTTGACTATCTCTAAATATTTGGTTAGTTTTTCACCTTTAACAGCATAGGACCCATTAAAGTGATTAGTGATCAACAATGAGTCTACATATACTTCGAGATATTTTACCCCCGTATCCTTAGCGATTTGCAAGACAGCAATTAAGGCTTCATATTCAGCCTCATTGTTAGTTGCTTGGAATTCACAGGCTATGGAGTGGGGTATTATGTCCCCCTGTGGCGATTTTAGTAGGATCCCGAGCCCTGTGCCCTTGACATTTGAGGATCCGTCAGTGTGTAATATCCAAGGATCCTTGGTTTCATCCAGCTGCTGGACCTCCAATTCTGCTTCTTTTTGTAGATCACTACTGAAATCAGCCACAAAGTCAGCTAAGGCTTGTGATTTAATGGCCGTTCTTGGTTCATATCTTATATCATGGGCACTAAGCTTCACTGCCCACTTAGCCATTCTCCCTGACATCTCCGGTTTCCTGAGGACATTCTTAATTGGAAAATTAGTTTTGACAACAATAGTATGGGTTTCAAAATAATGCCTTAACTTAGTGGATGCCATGATTAATGCAAGAATAAGTTTTTCGAGGTGTGAGTACCTGGATTCGGCATCAAGTAAACTTTTACTTACATAGTAGATAGGATATTGTGTACCTTCGTGATCCTTGACAAGGACAGCACTTACAGCGGTTGAGGATACCGCCAGGTATAAGGATAACACATCTCCTTTTTCCGGTTTTGCTAATGCTGGTGCTGAGGACATATATTCTTTAAGGGCTTGTAAAGCGTTCTCATGCTTCTCAGTCCATTCAAACTTCTTATTCTTCCTTAGGATATCGTAAAATTCTTTGCATTTTTCTGAGGATTTCGATATGAACCTGTTCAGAGCTGCTATCCTGCCTGTCAGTCTTTGAACATCCTTGGTATTGGCAGGAGATTTGATATTTACTAATGCTTTGATTTGTTCCGGGCTTGCTTCAATGCCCCTCTGAGTTACCATGTATCCTAGGAACTTTCCTGCCTTAACACCAAAATGGCATTTTGAAGGATTAAGTTTCATGTTGTAACTATCAAGGATATCGAATGCTTCTTCCAAATCCCTTAGGTGATCCTCAGCTTTCTTTGACTTGACCACCATATCATCTATGTACACCTCCATAGTTTTTCCAATTTGATCTTTGAACATCATATTCACCAGCCTTTGATATGTTGCACCTGCATTTCTTAGTCCAAAAGGCATGGCAATATAACAATATAAACCGGTTGGGGTCATAAAGGCTGTATCCTCTTGGTCAGATGGTTCCATCTGAATTTGTTGGAACCCAGAGGATGCATCCATAAAGGTCAATAGTTCATGCCCCGCCGTTGCATCCACCATGGAGTCAATGTGGGGTAATGGGAAAGGATCCTTGGGACATGCCTTATTCAAATCAGTGAAATCGACACATACCCTCCACTTTCCATTTTTCTTTTGGACAACAACCACATTGGCTAACCATTTTGGATATTTTACCTCTCTGATCATACCTGCTCGAAGTAGTCTCTCTACTTCTTCTTGGATAATGGCATTCCTTTCTGGTGCAAACTTCCTCCTTTTTTGATGGATTGGTTTGATAGACCTGTCAATGCCAAGTTTGTGAGTAATAATATCCTTAGATATACCTGTCATGTCTTCATGTTTCCAAGCAAAGGTGGATTTTCGTCTTTTGAGGAAGGACAGTAAATCTTCTTTCATTTTGCCAAGGATCCCTGACCCGATATAGATTTTTGACTCAGGATCACTAGGATCCAAAAGGATTTCGTCCACATCCTGTTCCCTTGCCTCCAAGACGTTCCTCGGAGGATACTGTAATTGCTATTGCTCCCTTGGCTTCGAGGTTGGCTTCATAGATGAGGTATAACAATCCTTAGCCTCCTGCTGATCACTGTCGATCTTGATTATCCCCCATGGGCTAGGGAGCTTCACACATTGATGGTAGGTGGATGGGACTGCTTTCATATCGTGTATCCAAGGCCTGCCAAGGATAACGTTGCAACAAGATAAACAGTCAATAACACAAAATTTTTGGTAATTATGTAATCCTTCCACGTAGATTGGGAGTTTGATGTCCCCCAGAGTTTTCTTCGTTTCCCCACTGAATCCTACAAGCACGGAGGATCTTGGTGTAATGTCTGATTCTGGAATTCCCATCTTCTTTAGGACATCAAGCTGGATAATGTTCACTAAGCTCCCTCCATCAATAAGGATCCTGCGGACAAAATGGTTAGAGATAAAGAGAGTGATAACTAAACTATCATGGTGAGGATCCTGAATGTTAATGCGATCATCCTCATCAAATGTTATCATCTTCCCTTCTGAGACACTTGATGTTCTAATAGGCCTTTCACCATTATCCATTTTTGATTCTTTTGCATGTCTTTTGGCCGCCGAGAAGGATGTACCACAGATGTCTGATCCTCCGGAAATAAAGTTGATCACTTGTGCATTTGCTGGAGGTGCTGGAGCCTTCTCAGGGATCCTTTCAGGATCCTGAGTCCTTTGCTTTTTTCTTCCCAATAATTCTTTTAGGTGCCCCTTGCTTAACAGATATCCAATCTCTTTCCTTAAAGCTATGCATTCTTCAGTTAGATGCCCGAAATCCTCATGGTATGCACACCATTTTGACTTGTCTTTAGTCCCGGATGGTTTATCATTCTTCCTGGGCCATCTAGCTTTTTCACCTAGATTCTGCATTGCAAGGATCAGTTCATGATTATCAACGGAAAAACAATATTCTGAGATTGGAGGATAATCTTCATCATCCTCTTCTTGGTCAACAGCATGCACATTCTTGTTCTCATTTCTATGGTAGGATTTGAATTTGTTGTTCTTGAAGGAGGATCCTTGCTTCTCCTGTTTTGAGGATCCTACTTGTCTCTCCTGGATCCTCTTGTCATCCTCTAGCCGGATGAACCTGAGTGCTCGAGTTCTTACTTCATCTAGATTCCTGCATGGTGTCATAACAAGATCATCATAGAATAATGAATCCTTAAGCAGTCCCATTTTGAAGGCTTCAACAGCCGTAGCCATATCCAAGTTGGGAATGTCCAAGGTTTCTTTACTAAATTTAGTTATATAATCCCTTAATGATTCATTATGATTTTGAGTTATCCTGTACAAATCACTAGTTAATTTTTCAAATTTTCTGCTACAAGAGAATTGGTTATTGAATAAATTAACTAAATTGGCAAATGAAGTAATAGAGTAAGGGGGAAGACTTAGCAGCCATTTAAGAGCTGATCCAGTAAGAGTGGATCCAAATCCTTTACATAGGCATGCTTCCTTCAACTTTTCTGGGATAGGGTTGATCTCCATCCTTTCCCTGTATTGTGCTATGTGTTCCTCTGGATCCGTTGTACCATCATACAGCTTCATAGTAGGGATATGGAACCTTTTGGGTACCTCTGCATCACAAATTGGTGGTGCAAAGCGAGATACCTTGTGGCTTCCATCTGCAATCTCTGGGATAGGCTTGACTACCCCTGGAACACTTGAGATCATATCTTTTAGCTTCTGCAACTCCCTGGCCATAGCATGATTGGTACCTGTATCCTGCATGAATCCATGGTTAGTGGTAGGATAATTATTTAAAGTGTTACCTCCCATTGGGTTCAAGTTAGGGAATCCATATTGCTGGGATTCTGGGACAACGGAGGGACCAGTGGAAGCAATGGTCTGCATTGGAATGAAGTCCCCTTGATGGACATCTAGACTTCCTGTTTGCAAACTTTTTAGGGATCCTGGCATCTGGAAGGATCCTGGTGTCTGGGACGATCCTGGAACGAAGGAGGATCCTTGAACCTGGGATGATCCTGGAACAAAGGAGGATCCTTGGCCCTGGAATGATCCTGGAACGAAGCAGGATCCTTGAAACTGCTGTGCCCCTGGATAGGCTCCCGGATTCATGAAGGATCCCAAATGCTGGGGGTAGGATCCTGCCGGCTGGAAGTGTGAGCCTAATGCCTGAGTCATTGCTGTCGATCCGTGGTGCAATCCTCTTGATTCTCCCATGATTTGCACGTCTGGAATTCCTGATGGCTGAGAAGTAATCATTGGAGTATCAAAGCTCAAGGATTTGGGCATCAGTGGAGAATGATCCTCTGCCGTTTTCTTCTGTCTTTTGAGATCTCCAATTTCCCTGAGGATCCTTTCATTAGTTTCATCCTGCCGCTGCATACGATCCTTCATCTGCAAAATCAAAGTAAATACATCACTAGTACTGGGAATATAAGAATTCATAGCAGAAGGAGATGGAGATTTAGAAGTAGTAGGAGTTTGTCTCTTCTCAGCATTCTTCTGGGATCCTGCCGGTGGTGGAGGCAGAATGCTCTGGGACGAGGTGACTGCAGACATTGTCGTGGACATGTTTTTCAATGATGAAGCCATGTAACTCTTCGAAATGATTTCGAACAAAAGATTTTCTTATGAATGAAGCACCAATTGCCCCACGGTGGGCGCCAAACTGTTTTGGTCAAAAATCACACAAGGATAATGTAACCAAACTTTATGTAAACGGGGTATGATGCTTGGTTAATTATGAAAGTAAAGGATCACTTCTGTGATAAAGATGCAAAGACACAATGATTTATACGAGGAAAAAGCCCTTGATCAATATATGATCTCCGGCATAAAAAACCTTGGGTGATGGCAACTACCGATCACCAAACTTCAATATAAGAACAAAATGGTTACAACTTTGGATGATAATGAGCTGAGTACAAGGATCACTATTGCTTCGGGTGTCTAAGTGTGTGAGAGTTGCGTTGTATGTCGTGTGTCTTTTTCCAAATGATGGAGAGTGGTATTTATACAAGTGTAGGTGACCTATTTTAGGTAAAAGGACTAATTATCAGCTCATTACCCCTTTAGAAATAAAAGACAATCTAGCCTAAATTCCTGCCCATAAATCAAGCCATGTTTCCATATCCTGTGCAACGTCTATCTCCGATTAAGCTCTTGCCATAATTGTGAAGACGCGTCCCTTGATCATGATGCTTAGAGCGTATCCTGCTAGATATTCCTGCAAAAATAACATTGCATTAAGCGAAGATGATCGTTAGTATGAGGATCCTATAATGTCCCATGATCCTGATCCTGAAGTCCGGCTGAGGATCACTGTCTGCCAAAGAAACAAGGATCACTGGTTAAGATCACGTGTAAGGATCACCTATAATAAAAATCCAGCCCTAACACTAACGTTTTCACGTTAGCTAAGGTTTTGGCATTATCATGTCACTAAGTTTGGATAGTCGCCAGTAAGGGCCATACTCCAGTTCACCTATGATCTTTGGGCTTGTCCCCAGTTATCCTTTGGGCTTGTCCCCAGTTATCCTTTGGGCTTGTCCCCAGAATTGTTGGGCTTGTCCCCAGTTACTAACTTGTCTTTTATATTGGCTTAGTCCCAAGTTATATTCTATTTTCAGGTTTTTGAAGTTAAACAACTAAGGATCCTCAATCCTTATTATCCACTAAGGTTTTTCTTATGGTTATCCTGATTATAGTGTTAAAGGTTAGGATCCTAACTTGGGTTCTCAGGTATGATCTGTTTTGGTCAAAAATCACATAAGGATAATGCAACCAAACTCTAAGTAAACGGGGAATGATGCTTGGTTTGTTGAAAAAGTAAAGGATCACTTTAGTAAGAAATATGCAAGTGACACAAGGATTTATACGAGGAAAAAGCCCTTGATCAATGTATGATCTCCGGCATAAAAAACCTCGGGTGATGGCAACTACCGATCACCAAACTTCAATATAAGAAAAATGGTTACAACTTCGGATGATAATGAGCTGAGTACAAGGATCACTATAGTTTCGAGTGTCTAAGCGTGTGAGAATTGTGTTGTCTGTCTTCCGAATGGGGAAGAGTGTTATATATACAAGTGTGAGTGGCCTATTTTAGGTAAACAAACTAATAATCAGCTCATTACCCCTTTAGAAATAAAAGTAAATCTAGCCTAAATTATCGCCCTTAAATCATGCCAAGTTTCCATATCCTTCACAACGTTCATCTCTGATTAAGCATATGCCAAAGTTGTAAAGACGCGTCCCTTGATTGTGATGCTAAGAGCGGATCCTGCTAGACATTCCTGCAAAATGACATTAAGTTCAATGAAAGCAACTGTTAGCATGAGGATCCTATGATGGTCCGTGATCCTGATCCTGGAACTCTGCTGAGGATCACTATCTGCCAAAGAAACAAGGATCACTGGTTAGGATCACATGTAAGGATCATGTATTATAAAAATCCAGCCCTAACAATTGCCCCCAAAATATAAGGAGTTATATTGTAAATTGACGAGTTGTATTTTGCTTTGATCTTATCTGCAACGGGCGACTCGGATAACTAGCCGTTAAAGTCGGACTAGCCGTTGCAACCCTTACGTCATTGAAGTGACAATCCTGCAGATCATCATTATAAATAGGAGATAGAGATAGGATCAATTCGCATTTAAAATCAAAGAAACTCCCTTTATAATCTCGTCTGAAGATCAATCAGGTATCTCTCTTCTTCCTTCTTCCTTCTCTTACTCTGTTTTTCTGCTTCTTTGTTTTTCTTCTGCAAATATGTTGCTCCGGAATTCTCCTCATAAGGATCCTGAGAAGAACAGTCCCTTGAAAGGTCAAGGGATCATCAAAGACTCTCCCACCGAGAGGTGCTGTTTCACTGATCCTCAGGTTGATAGAATCCGTCACTGTTTTCCGGCGAACACCATCTTCAAGTCCTTCACTCCTACTGCTTTGAGTGACTTTATCTCTGATACTTGGGTGGCCTTTCCTGTTACCCCGTTCTTGATAGGGTATTCATATCCTTTCCCACAGTTCACTCAATCCTTCTTCTCTCTCACCGGCATCTGCTATATCCAGGCTATGCCCATGATCTGGAGGGTATTGTATACCCTTGAGAGGATCAGTGAACAAGAAGGGATTGACCTTGGTATGGCGGAGCTGGCTGAGATGTACGATCTTACCACTTTCGGACCCCATCGTTATCTATTTAAGCGAAAAGCTGGAGAGGATCATCCTGTCTTCAAGGTCACCAAGAACGACACAAATTGGAAGCGACGATTCTTCTTTGTTAGGAGGGATACCATCCCTGATGGGAAGGATCTGCCCAGAGAGTGGGCTACTCATGGTAGGATAGAGGATCCTGGAAGGATCACCATAAGATTTGTTCCTTAGGATGAGGATCACTAACATTTTCTTTTGTTTTTTGTTTATTGTGCAGCTATTTCCATCTCTCGTCTGAAGTTGACACCTGCTGCAAAAGAGAGACTTTTAGCCTTCAAGAAGCTTGATCCGGAGACAAGGACTTTCCAGGTTGCTACTCAAGATTCCCAAGAAGTATCCTCTGCCTCTGTCACGATGTCAAGTAAGTATCCAGATTAAAAAGTAGTTTCATGTAGGATTTTTTAAATTAGTTAGAATACTTATCTGATTTTGGTTGTGTAGGTGCTGGAAAATCTGCTAAATCTGCCTCCAAGTTTGGCATTGATGATCTTGCTAATGTCAAATCTGCGAGGAAGAAGACCCCTGCTGCCAGTCCAACCGCTTCAACCCCTAAAGCACCTATTAGGGGTAAAGGAAAGAAGAGGAAGGCCTCTGAGGATCTTCAAGGATTTCCCCTGCTCCGCCAACAGTTTCTTGATTACGTTAACGAAGTAAGGATCACTGCTCCTGCTTGTATATCCTGCTTGTATATCCTGGTTGTATATCCTGCTTGTTTGAGGATCATCTGGTCCTGAACTTACCCTTTTCCCTTTTGGCAGAAACTCGCTGAAATAGAAACATATATTGGCCACGTTGAGGATCAAGACCGCCAAATTGCCGACCTCCAACAGATGGGTGTGCTAAAGGATCTCAAGATTGCTGATCTTGAGAAGGAGCTCCGGGCCACCAAGGATAAAGCTGCCAGGATGCTGATCAATTTTGATTATGAGAAGCATGACATTACCCAGGATGCCAAGGTCTCTGCTGCGATAACCATGTATAAGATCCAGCTGCAGATGGCTGCGGAGGCTCAGGATCCTTCCTTCGACAAAGGCACATGGGACGTGGAAGGCTGGAAGGCGAGGCTGGCAGAGTTGGAGGATGATGAGGAGGCTGAGGAGATCCCAATGCTTGAGGGCGGTGATGTTGGCAAGGATCAGGGGGAAGCAAGTGGAGCTGGTGGTGATGGTGCAGCGAAGGTTTGAGCTGCAGGATTGGGCAATGATGGAAATTTCTAGACATAGCCGGAGTCCAATTTTTTAAAATTTGGTAGTGGTTTTTTGTGGTTGTGATGTTTTGAAACAATTTATGGTCTGTAACTCAAACAATAGTTTTTAGGGTTAAGGATCCTGGATCCTTTGGACAATAGGTAGGATCGCAAATGGTGGAGGGATCCTCTGTTTGGGGGATGAAGCCTTTGTGATCCTGCCGCTCTTACTTTCCTGCACCTGCTATGACCGCATAAACAATGGACACCCTTTGCCAACCCATGTGGATGGGCCACGTTTTGCTGGTAGAAACGTGGGTTGGCAATTTTGACAACTTTTGAAAGGGTTTAAAATCCTTTGTTAATAAAATAACTCTAATCTTTCTGGCTTATCTCGTGTTGTTATCCTTTTATTTTCCAATTGTTAAGCAAATCATGTTCAATCATTTTAGGATATGATCCTGGATCAAATATCCTGTAATCGAAAAATTTTCAAAAATAGTTTATGATCGAGGATCATAGGTTTAGTTGTCAAAGTGTAAGGGTTATTCAAAATAACAAGTATAATCAAAATAGTCAAGGATCATACCTGAGAATCCAAGTTAGGATCCCAACATTTAATTAGGATAACAGGTAGTAAGGATTTAAGGATCCTTAATTGTTTTACTTTGGAATCCTGCAAATTGGAATATAACTTGGGACTAAGCCAATGTAAAAGATAAGTTAGTAACTGGGGACAAGCCCAAAGGATAACTGGGGATGATCCCAAAGGATCACTGGGGACAAGCCCGAAGGATAACTGGGGACGAGCCCAAGGATCGTATGTAAACTGGAGTATGGCCCTTACTGGCGACTATCCAAACTTGGTGACATGAAAATGTCAAAACCTTAGCTAACGTGAAAACGTTAGAAACCTTAGGAACGGATGTATGGTACGTCTACCATTATACGTAGGATCCTAGGTATAGCCAGTACGATGAGGTTGTCAGCCCCGAAAGTGGGTACTGGTCCCAAAGACGTGAACTATACCAGGATCATCGTGCGCTACTGGCGAAAACTGGGGACAAGCCCAAGGATAACTGGGGTTGGACCCAAGGATCTGAGGTGCTTTTGAAGATCTTTAACGATATGCTGAAGATACCTGGGCTATCATAACTCAAATTCTCGTGAGAAGAGGATGAAGGATGCATGATCCTTATCCTTACGTAAAAATAAGGAAACGGAAAAGTTTTGAGATAAGGACTTCACCAGAGTAAAGGATCACTGATGTCGCCGGGATCCTTCGAGGATGCTTCCGATGTAAGGATCATATGCTTGAAGGATCCTGTTCACATGAAATACTTCTTTAAGTGAATAGCATTCCAGGCTCTTGGTAACAAGTTTCCTTCCATGGTTAGCAATCTGTATGCCCCCTTTCCTGCTTCGGCTTCAATCAAGTAAGGGCCTTCCCATTTTGGTGCCAATTTTCCGTCAGCAGGATTGATGGTGTTTTGGAATGCTTTTCTCAACACCATATCCCCGACTTGGAACTTCCTTATCCTGACATTTTTGTTGTAGGCACCAGCCATTCTTTGTTGGTAGCTTGCCATCCTTATCCTAGCCAGATCCCTGATTTCCTCAATAGTATCCAAGTCTTGAGCTAGGTTTGCAGCATTCTCTTCAGGATCACGAGTACTTGTTCTAGCAGTTGGAATCACCATTTCTGTTGGGATCACTGCTTCTGCCCCAAATACTAAAGAGAAGGGTGTTTGACCAGTGGCATTCTTGGGAGTTGTCCTATCAGCCCACAGCACATAAGGCAATTCCTCTGCCCATTTCCCCTTCTTGGATCCTAATTTCTTCTTCAGGTTGTTGATGATGATCTTGTTGGATGATTCTGCTTGACCATTGGCTTGTGGATGGACTGGTGTTGACGTTATCATCTTAATTCCCCAACTGTCACAAAAGTTAGTGGTTCTGCTCCCAATGAATTGGGAACCATTATCACATATAATTTCAGAGGGAATGCCAAATCTGGTTATAATGTTTCTCTTAATAAAGGATATAACTTCCTTTTCTCTGACTTGAGCAAAAGCTTCAGCTTCTATCCACTTGGAGAAGTAGTCGGTCATGGCAAGCATAAATACTTTTCCACCAGGTGCTTTAGGGAGCTTGCCAACTATATCCATCCCCCATCTCATGAATGGCCAAGAGGATGGTATTGGATGCAAAAATTCAGCTGGCTGATGAAGGATATTGCTGTGTCTTTGACAAGGATCACATTTCTTAGCATATTCTACAGCATCCCTTTTCATAGTTGGCCAGTAGTATCCTGTTCTAAGGATCCTTGAGAACAATGCCCTGCCCCCAGTATGGTTTCCACAATCTCCTTCATGGAAGTTGTTAGGGCTGGATTTTTATTATAGGTGATCCTTACACGTGATCCTTACCAGTGATCCTTGTTTCTTTGGCAGACAGTGATCCTCAGCAGGACTTCAGGATCAGAATCATGGACCATCAAAGGATCCTCATGCTAATGGTCACCTTCACTTAATGCAATGTTATTTTGCAGGAATATCTAGCAGGATACGCTCTTAGCATCGTGATCAAGGGACGCGTCTTCACAATTATGGCAGGAGCATAATCAGAGATAGACGTTGCACAGGATATGGAAACTTGGCTTGATGTATGGGCGGCAATTTAGGCTAGATTGTCTTTTATTTCTAAAGGGGTAATGAGCTGATAATTAGTCCTTTTACCTAAAATAGGTCACCTACACTTGTATAAATACCACTCTCCATCATTTGGAAGAGGACACACGACATACAACGCAACTCTCACACACTTAGACACTCGAAACAATAGTGATCCTTGTACTCAGCTCATTATCATCCGAAGTTGTAACTATATTTTTCTTAGATTGAAGTTGGTGATCGGTAGTTGCCATCACCCGAGGTTTTTTATGCCGGAGATCATACATTGATCAAGGGCTTTTTCCTCGTATAAATCATTGTGTCTTTGCATCTTTATCACAGAAGTGATCCTTTACTTTCATAGTTAACCAAGCATCATACCCCGTTTACATAAAGTTTGGTTACATTATCCTTGTGTGATTTTTGACCAAAACAGTTTGGCGCCCACCGTGGGGCAATTGTTGCTTCATTCATAAGAAAACCTCTTTGTTCGAAATCATTTCAGAGAATTACATGGCTTCATCATTGAAAAACATGTCCACGGCAATGTCTGCAGTCACCTCGTCCCAGAACATTCTGCCTCCACCACCGGCAGGATCCCAGAAGAATGCTGAGAAGAGACAAACTCCTACCACTTCTAAAACTCCATCTCCTTCTGCTATGAATTCTTATATTCCCAGTACTAGTGATGTATTTACTTTGATTTTGCAGATGAAGGATCGTATGCAGCGGCAGGATGAAACTAATGAAAGGATCCTCAGGGAAATTGGAGATCTCAAAAGACAGAAGAAAACGGCAGAGGATCATTCTCCATTAATGCCCAAATCCTTGAGCTTTGATACTCCAATGATTACTTCTCAGCCATCAGGAATTCCAGACGTGCAAATCATGGGAGAATCAAGAGGATTGCACCACGGATCGACAGCAATGACTCAGGCATTAGGCTCACACTTCCAGCCGGCAGGATCCTACCCCCAGCATTTAGGATCCTTCATGAATCCGGGAGCCTATCCGGGGGCACAGCAGTTTCAAGGATCCTACTTTGTTCCAGGATCATTCCAGGGCCAAGGATCCTCCTTCGTTCCAGGATCATCCCAGACACCAGGATCCTTCCAGATACCAGGATCCCTAAAAAGTTTGCAAACAGGAAGTCTAGATGTCCATCAAGGGGACTTCATTCCAATGCAGACCATTGCTTCCACTGGTCCCTCCGTTGTTCCAGAATCCCAGCAATATGGGTTCCCTAACTTGAACCCAATGGGAGGTAACACTTTAAGTACCTATCCTACCACTAACCATGGATTCATGCAGGATACAGGTACCAATCATGCTATGGCCAGGGAGTTGCAGAAGCTAAAAGATATGATCTCAAGTGTTCCAGGGGTAGTCAAGCCTATCCCAGAGATTGCAGATGGAAGCCACAAGGTATCTCGCTTTGCACCACCAATTTGTGATGCAGAGGTACCCAAAAGGTTCCATATCCCTACCATGAAGCTGTATGATGGCACAACGGATCCAGAGGAGTATATAGCACAATACAGGGAGAGGATGGAGATCAATCCTATCCCAGAAAAGTTGAAGGAAGCATGCCTATGTAAAGGATTTGGATCCACTCTTACTGGATCAGCTCTTAAGTGGCTGCTAAGTCTTCCCCCCTACTCTATTACTTCATTTGCTAATTTAGTTAATTTATTCAATAACCAATTCTCTTGTAGCAGAAAATTTGAAAAATTAACTAGTGATTTGTACAGGATAACTCAAAATCATAATGAATCATTAAGGGATTATATAACTAAATTTAGTAAAGAATCCTTGGACATTCCCAACTTGGATATGGCTACGGCTGTTGAAGCCTTCAAAATGGGACTGCTTAAGGATTCATTATTCTATGATGATCTTGTTATGACACCATGCAGGAATCTAGATGAAGTAAGAACTCGAGCACTCAGGTTCATCCGGCTAGAGGATGACAAGAGGATCCAGGAGAGACAAGTAGGATCCTCAAAACAGGAGAAGCAAGGATCCTCCTTCAAGAACAACAAATTCAAATCCTACCATAGAAATGAGAACAAGAATGTGCATGCTGTTGACCAAGAAGAGGATGATGAAGATTATCCTCCAATCTCAGAATATTGTTTTTCCGTTGATAATCATGAACTGATCCTTGCAATGCAGAATCTAGGTGAAAAAGCTAGATGGCCCAGGAAGAATGATAAACCATCCAGGACTAAAGACAAGTCAAAATGGTGTGCATACCATGAGGATTTCGGGCATCTAACTGAAGAATGCATAGCTTTAAGGAAAGAGATTGGATATCTGTTAAGCAAGGGGCACCTAAAAGAATTATTGGGAAGAAAAAAGCAAAGGACTCAGGATCCTGAAAGGATCCCTGAGAAGGCTCCAGCACCTCCGGCAAATGCACAAGTGATCAACTTTATTTCCGGAGGATCAGACATCTGTGGTACATCCTTCTCGGCGGCCAAAAGACATGCAAAAGAATCAAAAATGGATAATGGTGAAAGACCTATTAGAACATCAAGTGTCTCAGAAGGGAAGATGATAACATTTGATGAGGATGATCGCATTAACATTCAGGATCCTCACCATGATAGTTTAGTTATCACTCTCTTTATCTCTAACCATTTTGTCCGCATGATCCTTATTGATGGAGGGAGCTCAGTGAACATTATCCAGCTTGATGTCCTGAAGAAGATGGGAATCCCAGAATCAGACATCACACCAAGATCCTCCGTGCTTGTAGGATTCAGTGGGGAAACGAAGAAAACTCTGGGGGACATCAAACTCCCAATCTACGTGGAAGGATTACATAATTACCAAAAATTTTGTGTTATTGACTGTTTATCTTGTTGCAACGTTAT
Organism: Helianthus annuus; assembly: GCF_002127325.2. NCBI lineage: Eukaryota > Viridiplantae > Streptophyta > Magnoliopsida > Asterales > Asteraceae > Helianthus > Helianthus annuus. The sequence goes on from NC_035440.2 coordinate 44,880,410, forward strand.
CCTTGGCAGGCCTTGGATACATGATATGAAAGCAGTCCCATCTACCTACCATCAATGTGTGAAGCTCCCTAGCCCATGGGGAATAATCAAGATCGACAGTGATCAGCAGGAGGCTAAGGATTGTTATACCTCATCCATGAAGCCAACCTCGAAGCCAAGGGAGCAATAGCAATTACAGTATCCTCCGAGGAATGTCTTGGAGGCAAAGGAACAAGATGTGGACGAAATCCTCTTGGATCCTAGTGATCCTGAATTAAAAATCTATATCGGATCAGGGATCCTTGGCAAGATGAAAGAAGACTTAATATCCTTCCTCAAAAGAAGAAAATCTACCTTTGCTTGGAAACATGAAGATATGACAGGTATATCTAAGGATATTATTACTCACAAACTTGGCATTGACAGGTCTATCAAACCAATCCATCAAAAAAGGAGGAAATTTGCACCAGAAAGGAATGCCATTATCCAGGAAGAAGTAGAGAGACTACTTCGAGCAGGTATGATCAGAGAGGTAAAGTATCCAAAATGGTTAGCCAATGTGGTTGTTGTACAAAAGAAAAACGGAAAGTGGAGGGTATGTGTCGATTTCACTGATTTAAATAAGGCATGTCCCAAGGATCCTTTCCCATTACCCCATATTGACTCCATGGTGGATGCAACAGCGGGGCATGAACTGTTAACCTTCATGGATGCATCATCTGGATTCCAACAAATTCAAATGGAACCATCTGACCAAGAGGATACAGCCTTCATGACCCCAACAGGTTTGTATTGTTATATTGCCATGCCTTTTGGATTAAGAAATGCAGGTGCAACATACCAAAGGCTGGTGAATATGATGTTCAAAGATCAAATTGGACAAACTATGGAAGTATACATAGATGATATGGTAGTCAAATCGAAGAAAGCTGAGGATCACCTAAGGGATTTGGAGGAAGCATTTGATATCCTTGATAATTATAACATGAAGCTCAATCCTTCAAAGTGCCACTTTGGTGTTAAGGCAGGAAAATTCCTAGGATATATGGTAACTCAGAGGGGCATTGAGGCAAGTCCGGAGCAAATCAAAGCATTAGTAAACATCAAGTCCCCTGCCAATGCTAAGGATGTGCAAAGGCTAACAGGCAGGATAGCAGCTCTGAACAGGTTCATATCAAAATCCTCAGAAAAATGCAAACAATTTTACGATATCCTAAGGAAAAACAAGAAATTTGAATGGACTAAGAAACATGAGAATGCTTTACAAGCCCTTAAAGAATATATGTCCTCAGCACCAGCATTATCAAAGCCCGAAAAAGGAGATGTGTTATCCTTATACCTGGCGGTATCCTCAACCGCTGAAACCGGAGATGTCAGGGAGAATGGCTAAGTGGGCAGTGAAGCTTAGTGCCCATGATATAAGATATGAACCAAGAACAGCCATTAAATCACAAGCCTTAGCCGACTTTGTGGCTGATTTCAGTAGTGATCTACAAAAAGAAGCAGAATTGGAGGTCCAGCAGCTGGATGAAACCAAGGATCCTTGGATATTACACACTGACGGATCCTCAAATGTCAAGGGCACAGGGCTCGGGATCCTACTAAAATCGCCACAGGGGGACATAATACCCCACTCCATAGCCTGTAAGTTCCAAGCAACTAACAATGAGGCTGAGTATGAAGCCTTGATTGCTGGCTTGCAAATTACTAAGGATATGGGGCTTAACACAGGTACCAAGGGAAGATAACACGGAAGCTGATGCATTGGCCAACTTAGGATCATCCTTAAAAATTCCAGAAGACATAAGTATCCCTATCATCCATATCCTGGCTCCTGCTATTGAAAATCAAGTGGCCATGGAAATAGAAGAGGATACTGCAGTAATCCCTAGTGAAGAACTCAATCTTATTCAGGATCATGGGTCTCACCAATCATGAAATACTTGCAAAACGGAGAGATTCCAATAGGAGAAAATCCTAGAGCTTTCCGGATCAAGGTATCTCAATTTACAATCTTAAATAATGTGCTATATAAACGATCCCTTGCAGGACCATACTTAAGATGTATTGAGGATCCTGAAATTGAAGAAGTGTTGAGAGACTTCCATGAAGGAGATTGTGGAAACCACACTGGGGGCAGGGCATTATTCTCAAGGATCCTTAGAACAGGATACTACTGGCCAACCATGAAAAGGGATGCTGTAGAATATGCTAGGAAATGTGATCCTTGTCAAAGACACAGCAATATCCTTCATCAACCAGCTGAATTGCTACACCCCTATACCATCCTCTTGGCCATTCATGAGATGGGGAATGGATATAGTGGGCAAGCTCCCTAAAGCACCTGGTGGAAAGTATTTATGCTTGCCATGACTGACTATTTTTCTAAGTGGATAGAAGCTGAAGCCTTCGCCCAAGTCAGAGAAAAGGAAGTCATATCCTTCATCAAAAGAAACATTATAACTAGATTTGGCATTCCCTCTGAAATTGTATGTGATAATGGCTCCCAATTCATTGGAAGCAGAACCACTAACTTTTGTGACAGTTGGGGAATCAAGATGATAACATCAACACCAGTTCATCCACAAGCCAATGGTCAAGCAGAATCATCCAACAAGATCATCATCAACAATCTGAAGAAGAAGCTAGGATCCAAGAAGGGAAATGGGCAGAGGAGTTACCTTATGTGCTATGGGCTGATAGGAACAACTCCCAAGAATGCCACTGGTCAAACACCTTTCTCTTTAGTATTTGGGGCAGAAGCAGTGACCCCAACAGAAATGGTGATCCCAACTGCTAGAACAAGTGCTCGTGATCCTGAAGAAAATGCTACAATCCTAGCTCAGGATTTGGATACTATTGAAGGAAATCAGGGATCTAGCTAGGATAAGGATGGCAAGCTACCAACAAAGAATGGCTGGTGCCTACAACAAAAATGTCAGAATAAGGAAGTTCGAGTCGGAGACATGGTGTTGAGAAAAGCATTTCAAAATACTATCAATCCTGCTGACGGGAAGTTAGCACCAAAATGGGAAGGCCCCTACTTGATTGAAGCTGAAGCAGGAAAGGGGGCATACAGGTTGCTAACCATGGAAGGAAACTTGTTACCAAGAGCCTGGAATGTTGTTCACTTAAAGAAATATTTCATGTGAACATGATCCTCCATGATGTGATCCTTACATTGAAGTATCCTTGAAGGATCCCGGAGATATCAGTGATCCTTACTCTGGTAATATGCTTATCCTGAAACTATTGCATTTTCTTACTTTTTACCTAAGGATAAGGATCATGTATCCTTCATCCTCTACTCACAAACCATTTGAGTTATGATAGTTCAGGTATCTTCAGCATATCGTCAAAGATCTTCAAAAGCACCGCAGATCCTTGGGTCTAACCCCAGTTATCCTTGGGATTATCCCCAGTTTCCGCCAGCAGCGCACGATGATCCTGGTATAGTTCACGTCTTTGGGACCAGTACCCACTTTCGGGGCTGACAACCTCATCGTACTGGCTATACTTAGGATCCTACGTATAATGGTAGACGTACCATACATCCGTTCCTAAGGTTTCTAACGTTTTCACGTTAGCTAAGGTTTTGACATTTTCATGTCACTAAGTTTGGATAGTTGCCAGAAAGGGCCATACTCCAGTTTACATACGATCCTTTGGGCTTGTCCCCAGTTATCCTTTGGGCTTGTCCCCAGTTATCCTATGGGCTTGTCCCCAGTGATCCTCTGGGATCATTCTCAGTTATCCTTTGGGCATGTCCCCAGTTACTAATTTATCTTTTACATTGGCTTAGTCCCAAGTTATATCTCACTTTTCAGGTTTTGGAAGTCTAAACATATAAGGATCCTTAATCCTTATTAACTATCAAAGTCTTACTTGTGGTTATCCCGATTAAAGGTTAGGATCCTAACTTGGATCCTCAGGTATGATCCTTTAACTATTTTTAATTTCATTATTCATTTGAAAAACCTTTAGACCTTGACAACTGAACCTATGATCCTTAAAATAAACTTCCTTGAAAATTTTCGATTATAGGATATTTGATCCAGGATCATATCCTATATCTCTTGAACATGGTTTGCTTAATTATTGTTACAAATATATTTCTAAAACAATTGGAAACCAAAAAGATAAACAAAGGATAACAACACAGGATAAGCCAGAAAGATTAAGGTTATATTATTAGCAAAAGGATCTTTTAACCCTTGCAAAAAGTTGTCCAAAATTGCCAACCCACGTTTCTACCAGCAAAACGTGGCCCGTCCACATGGGTTGGCAACGGGTGTCCATTGTCTATGCGGTCTTAGCATTGTGCAGGAAATTAAAAGCGGCAGGATCACAAAGGCTTCATCCCCCAAACAGAGGATCCCTCCACTTTTGCAATGCCTACCTACTGTTCAAAGGATCAGGATCCTTAACCCTAAAAACTATTGTTCTACAGATTACAGACCATAACTGTCACAAACCATCAACAAACCACAAAAAACCATTACTAAACCTAAAAAATTGGGCTCCGGGCCTAGTCACAATATCCATCATCGCCAATCATGCAGCCTACTCTTCGCTGCTCCATCACCACCAGCCTCTCCACCCTGATCCTTCTCAGCATCACCGCCTTCCAGCATGGGAATATCTCAGCCTCATCCCTCGTCCTCCAGGTCTGCCAGCCTTGCCTTCCAACCTTCACGTCCCACGAGCTTTTGTCAAAGATAGGATCCTGAGCCTCCTCAGCCATCTGAAGTTGTATCTTGTACATAGCAATTGCCGCGGAGACCTTGGCATCTTGGGTGATCTCCTGCTTCTCGTTATCCATATCGATCAACCTCTGAGCAGCCTCATCCTTCGTGGCCCGGAGTTCCTTCTCAAGATCTGCTATCTTGAGATCCTTAAGCACGCCCATTTGTTGAAGGTCCGGCAATCTGGCGATCCTGATCTCAACGTGGCCAACATAAGATTCTATTCAGTAAGTTTCTGCAAAAACAACAGGATATAACGTCAGACACGGTGATCCTCAAACCATCAGGATAACCAACAGGGGCAGTGATCCTACCTCGTTGACAGAATCAAGAATTGCTGACGGAGGAGGGGAAATCCTTGAGATCTCAGAAACTTTCCTCTTCTTTCCCTTACCCCTAATGGGTAATTTAGGGGCTGAAGCAGAAGGACTAGCAGCGAGTCTTCTTCTTCGAAGACGTGACATTGGCAAGATCATCATCCCAAACAGGAGGCAGATTTGGCAGACTGGCAGATTTTCCAGCACCTACACAATCAAAACAAGATAAGTTCCCTTGTTAAATTAAATACTTTACATAAAACTTATTTCTATAAGGATACTTACTTGACATTGTGGCAGATGCAGAGGATATCTCTTGAGAATCTTGGATAGTGACTTGGAAGCTTCTAACTTCAGGATCAAGCTTTTTAAAAGCTAACACTCTCTCTTTTGCAGCGGGGGTTAATTTCAGACGAGCAATGGAAATAGCTGCATAAAAGACAAAGGAAAAAAGACATCAGTGATCCTCATCATATGAGACAGGACTGATAGTGATCCTTCGAGGATCCTCTACCCTACCATGAGTGGCCCATTCCTTGGGCAGATCCTTCCCATCCGGGATGGAATCCCTCTTAACAAAGAAAAACCGACGTTTCCAGTTTGTATCATTCTTGGTAACTTTGAAGATTGGGTGATCCTCCCCAGCTTTCCGTTTCAACAAATATCGGTGAGAACCGAAGGTGGTGAGATCATAAAACTCAGCTAACTCCGCCATCCCCAGATCAATCCCTTCCTGCTCGATGATCCTCTCGAAGGTATAAAGAACCCTCCAGATCATCGGCATAGCTTGGATGTAAGGGATGCCGGTTAAGGAAAAGAAAGACTGGGTAAAGTCTGGAAAAGGATACGAGTACCCTATAGCAAACGGGGTAGCAGGAAAAGCCACCCAGACATCCGAGACAAAGTCGCTCAAAGCAGTAGGATCAAAGGATTTAAAAACGGCATTCGCCGGAAAACAATGACGAATTTTGTCTACGTGAGCATCACTAAAGCAACACCTCTCCGTAGGAGAATCCTTGATAATCCCCTGGCTTTTTAAGGGACTACCCTTCTTGGAATCCTTGTGCGGAGAATTCCGGAGCAACATGTTTGGAACAGAAACAAAGTAGAAACGGAAAACAGAGCAAAGAGAGTAGAGAGAAGAAGAAGAGAAGAGGAGAGTACCTGATCGATCTTCGGTGAAGAATATAAAGGGAGTGTATCCCGAATTTAAATACAAACTGATCCTCACCCTATCTCCTATTTATAATCATGATCTGCAGGATTGTCACATCTCTGACGTAATGATCACAACGGCTAGTCCGAATATAACGGCTAGTTTCTTGGAGTCGCCCGTTAGAGATAGGATCGAAACAAAATATAACTCGTCTATTTACAATTAACTCCTTATATTTTGGGGGCAATTGTTAGGGTTGGATTTTTATTATAGGTGATCCTCACACATGATCCTAACCAGTGATCCTTATTTCTTTGGCAGACAGTGATCCTCGGCAGGACTCCAAGATCAGGATCATGGGACATTATGGTGATCCTCATACTAACGGCAACTTCCGCTTAATACAATATTGTTTTGCAGGAACATCTAGCAGGATATGCTCTAGACATCATGATCCAGGGACGCGTCTTCACAAATATGGCAAGAGCTTAATCAAAGAAAGACGTTGCACAGGATATGGAAACTAGGCTTGATTCATGGGCAGCAATTTAGGCTAGATTGTCTTTATTTCTAAAGGGGTAATGAGCTGATAATTAGTCCTTTTACCTAAAATAAGTCACCTACACTTGTATAAATACCACTCTTCCTCATTCGGAAGAACACACACGACATACGACACAACTCTCAAACACTTAGACACTCAGTGATCCTTGTACTCAGCTCATTACTATCCGAAGTTGTAACTACATTTTTATTATATTGAAGTTGGTGATCGGTAGTTGCCATCACCCGAGGTTTTTTATGCCGGAGATCATCCATTGATCAAGGGCTTTTTCCTCGTATAAATCATTGTGTCTTTGCATCTTTATCACAGAAGTGATCCTTTACTTTCATAATTAACCAAGCATCATACCCCGTTTACATAAAGTTTGGTTACATTATCCTTGTGTGATTTTTGGCCAAAACAGTTAGCAATCTGTATGCCCCCTTTCCTGCTTCGGCTTCGATCAAGTAAGGGCCTTCCCACTTTGGTGCTAATTTCCCGTCAGCAGGATTGATAGTGTTTTGGAATGTTTTTCTCAACACCAGATCCCCGACTTGGAACTTCCTTATCCTGACATTTTTATTGTAAGCACCAGCCATTATTTGTTGGTAGCTTGCCATCCTTATCCTAGCCAAATCCCTGATTTCCTCAATAGTATCCAAGTCTTGAGCTAAGATTGCAGCATTCTCTTCAGGATCACGAGTACTTGTTCTAGCAGTTGGAACCACCATTTCTGTTGGGATCACTGCTTCTGCCCCAAATACTAAAGAGAAGGGTGTTTGACCAGTGGCATTCTTGGGAGTTGTTCTATCAGCCCATAGCACATAAGGTAATTCCTCTGCCCATTTCCCCTTCTTGGATCCTAGCTTCTTCTTCAGATTGTTGATGATGATCTTGTTGGATGATTCTGCTTGACCATTGGCTTGTGGATGGACTGGTGTTGATGTTATCATCTTAATTCCCCAACTGTCACAAAAGTTAGTGGTTCTGCTCCCAATGAATTGGGAACCATTATCACATACAATTTCAGAGGGAATGCCAAATCTAGTTATAATGTTTCTTTTAATAAAGGATATAACTTCCTTTTCTCTGACTTGGGCAAAAGCTTCAGCTTCTATCCACTTAGAGAAGTAATCGGTCATGGCGAGCATAAATACTTTTCCACCAGGTGCTTTAGGGAGCTTGCCAACTATATCCATCCCCCATCTCATGAATGGCCAAGAGGATGGTATTGGAAGCAAAAATTCAGCTGGCTGATGAAGGATATTGTTGTGTCTTTGACAAGGATCACACTTCTTAGCATATTCTACAGCATCCCGTTTCATAGTTGGCCAGTAGTATCCTGTTCTAAGGATCCTTGAGAACAATGCCCTGCCCCCAGTGTGGTTTCCACAATCTCCTTCATGGAAGTCTTTCAATACTTCTTGAATTTCAGGATCCTCGATACATCTTAAATATGGTCCTGCAAGAGATCGTTTATATAGAATATTATTTAAGATTGTGAATTGAGATACCTTAATCCTGAAAGCTTTAGGATTTCCTCCCATAGGAATCTCCCCGTGTTGCAAGTATCTCATGATTGGTGAGATCCATGATCCTGAATAAGATTGAGCTTCTTCACTAGGGATCACTGCAGTATCCTCTTCTATTTCCATGGTCACCTGATTTTCAATAGCAGGAGCCAGGATATGGATGATGGGGATACTTATATCTAATGGAATCTTCAAGGATGATCCTAGGTTGGCCAATGCATCAGCTTCTGTGTTTTCCTCCCTTGGTACCTGTGTTAAGCTGAAAGAGACAAAAGAGAGTGCCAATTCTTTGACTATCTCTAAATATTTGGTTAGTTTTTCACCTTTAACAGCATAGGATCCATTAAAGTGATTAGTGATTAGTAATGAGTCTACGTATACTTTAAGGTATCTGACCCCCATATCCTTAGCAATTTGTAAACCAGCAATTAAGGTTTCATATTCAGCCTCATTGTTGGTTGCTTGGAACTCACAGGCTATGGAGTGGGGTATTATGTCCCCCTGTGGCGATTTTAGTAGTATCTCGAGCCCTGTGCCCTTGACATTTGAGGATCCATCGGTGTGTAGTATCCAAGGATCCTTGGTCTCATCCAGCTGCTGGACTTCTAATTCTGCTTCCTTTTGTAGATCACTACTGAAATCAGCCACAAAGTCAGCTAGTGCTTGGGATTTAATGGTTGTTCTAGGCTCATATCTTATATCATGGGCACTAAGCTTTACTGCCCACTTAGCCATTCTTCCGGACATCTCTGGTTTCCTGAGGACATTCTTGATTGGAAAATTAGTTCTAACAACAATAGTATGGGTTTCAAAATAATGTCTTAACTTAGTTGATGCCATAATTAATGCAAGAATAAGTTTTTCAAGGTGTGAGTACCTGGATTCTGCATCAAGTAAACTCTTACTTACATAGTAAATAGGATGTTGTGTACCTTCGTGATCCTTAACAAGGACAGCACTTACAGCGGTTGAGGATACCGCCAGGTATAAGGATAACACATCTCCTTTTCCGGGTTTCATTAATGCTGGTGCTGAGGACATATATTCTTTAAGGGCTTGTAAAGCATTCTCGTGTTTTCAGTCCATTCAAACTTCTTGTTTTTCCTTTAAGATATCGTAAAATTCTTTACATCTTCCTGAGGATTTTGATATGAACCTGTTTAGAGCTGCTATCCTGCCTGTTAGCCTTTGCACATCCTTAGCATTGGCAGGGGACTTGATATTCACTAGTGCTTTAATTTGCTCCGGGCTTGCTTCGATGCCCCTCTGAGTTACCATATATCCTAGAAATTTACCTGCTTTAACACCAAAGTGGCATTTTGAAGGATTAAGCTTCATGTTATAATTATCAAGGATATCAAATGCTTCCTCCAAGTCCCTTAGGTGATCCTCAGCTTTCTTTGACTTGACTACCATATCATCTATGTATACTTCCATAGTTTGTTCTATTTGATCTTTGAACATCATATTCACCAGCCTTTGATATGTTGCACCTGCATTTCTTAGTCCAAAAGGCATGGCAATATAACAGTATAAACCGGTTGGGGTCATAAAGGCTGTATCCTCTTGGTCAGATGGTTCCATCTGAATTTGTTGGAATCCAGATGATGCATCCATAAAGGTCAACAGTTCATGCCCCGCCGTTGCATCCACCATGGAGTCAATGTGGGGTAGTGGGAAAGGATCCTTGGGACATGCCTTATTCAGATCAGTGAAATCGACACATACCCTCCACTTTCCGTTTTTCTTTTGGACAACAACCACATTGGCTAACCATTTTGGATATTTTACCTCTCTGATCATACCTGCTCGAAGTAGTCTCTCTACTTCTTCTTGGATAATGGCATTCCTTTCTGGTGCAAACTTCCTCCTTTTTTGATGAATTGGTTTGATAGACCTGTCAATGCCAAGTTTATGAGTTATAATATCCTTAGATATACCTGTCATATCTTCATGTTTCCATGCAAAGGTAGATTTTCTTCTTTTGAGGAAGGATATTATGTCTTCTTTCATCTTGCCAAGGATCCCTGATCCGATATAGATTTTTGATTCAGGATCACTAGGATCCAAGAGGATTTCGTCCACATCTTGTTCCCTTGCCTCCAAGACATTCCTTGGAGGAATCTGTAATTGCTATTGTTCCCTTGGCTTCGAGGTTGGCTTCATGGATGAGGTATACAATCCTTAGCCTCCTGCTGATCACTGTCGATCTTGATTATCCCCCATGGGCTAGGGAGTTTCACACATTGATGGTAGGTGGATGGGACTGCTTTCATATCATGTATCCAGGGCCTGCCAAGGATAACATTGCAACAAGATAAACAGTCAATAACACAAAATTTTTGATAATTATGTAATCCTTCCACGTAGATTGGGAGTTTGATGTCCCCCAGAGTTTTCTTCGTTTCTCCACTGAATCCCACAAGCACGGAGGATCTTGGTGTGATGTCTGATTCTGGGATACCCATTTTCTTTAGAACATCAAGCTGGATAATGTTTACTGAGCTTCCTCCGTCGATAAGGATCCTGCGGACAAAATGGTTAGAGATAAAGAGAGTTATAACTAAACTATCATGATGAGGATCCTGGATGTTAATGCGATCATCCTCATCAAACGTTATCGTTTTTCCTTCCGAGACACTTGATGTTCGAATAGGTCTTTCTCCATTATCCATTTTAGCTTCCTTTGCATGCCTTTTAGCCGCTGAGAAGGATGTACCACAGATGTCTGATCCTCCGGAAATAAAGTTGATCACTTGTGCATTCGCCGGAGGGGCTGGAGCCTTTTCAGGGATCCTTTCAGGATCCTGAGTCCTTTGCTTTTTTCTTCCCAACAATTCTTTTAGATGCCCCTTGCTTAACAGATATCCAATTTCTTTTCTTAATGCTATGCATTCTTCAGTTAGATGCCCGAAATCCTCGTGGTATGCACACCACTTTGACTTGTCTTTAGTTCCGGATGGTTTGTCATTCTTTCTGGGCCATCTGGCTTTTTCTCCTAGATTCTGCATTGCAAGGATTAGTTCGTGATTGTCAACAGAAAAACAATATTCAGAAATCGGAGGATAATCCTCATCATCCTCTTCCTGGTCAACAGCATGCACGTTCTGGTTGTCATTTCTATGGTAGAATTTGAACTTATTGTTCTTGAAAGAGGATCCTTGTTTTTCCTGTTTTGAGGATCCTACTTGCCTCTCCTGTATCCTCTTGTCATCCTCTAGCCGGATGAACCTGAGTGCCCGAGTTCTTACTTCATCTAGGTTCCTGCATGGTGTCATAACAAGATCATCATAGAACAATGAATCCTTAAGCAGTCCCATTTTGAAGGCCTCAACAGCCGTGGCCATATCTAAGTTGGGAATGTCCAAGGATTCTTTACTGAATTTAGTTATATAATCCCTTAATGATTCATTATGACTTTGAGTTACCCTATATAAATCACTAGTTAATCTTTCAAATTTTCTACTACAAGAGAATTGGTTATTGAATAAATTAACTAAATTAGCAAATGAAGTGATAGAGTAAGGGGGAAGACTTAGCAGCCATTTAAGAGCTGATCCAGTAAGGGTGGATCCAAATCCTTTACATAGGCATGCTTCCTTTAACTTTTCTGGGATTGGATTGATCTCCATCCTCTCCCTGTATTGTGCTATGTGCTCCTCAGGATCCGTTGTACCATCATACAGCTTCATAGTAGGGATATGGAACCTTTTGGGTACCTCTGCATCACAAATTGGTGGTGCAAAACGAGATACCTTATGGCTTCCATCTGCAATCTCCGGGATAGGCTTGACTACCCCTGGAACACTTGAGATCATATCCTTCAGCTTCTGTAACTCCCTGGCCATAGCATGATTGATACCTGTGTCCTGCACGAATCCATGGTTAGTGGTAAGATAATTATTTAAGGTGTTACCTCCCTTCGGGTTCAAGTTAGGAACATTGGGTGTGAATCCATATTGCTGGGATTCTGGGATAATGGATGGACCAGTGGAAGCAATGGTCTGCATTGGAATAAAATCTCCTTGATGGACATCTAGGCTTCCTGTTTGCAAATTCTTCAAGGATCCTGGTATCTGTAGGGATTCTTGAATCTGGGATGATCCTGGGACGAAGGAGAATCCTTGAACCTGGGATGATCCTGGAACAAAGGAGGATCCTTGAACGTGGGATGTTCCCGGAACGAAGGAGGATCCTTGAACCTGGGATGATCCTGTGACTAAGGAGGATCCTAAGCTCATGAAAGATCCCAAATGCTGGGCGTAGGATCCCGCCGGTTGGAAATATGATCCTGATGCCTGAGTCATTGTTGCTGGGCTGAAATGCACTCCTCTTGATCCACCCATATATTGAATGTCTGGGACCTCTGATGGCTGAGAAGTAATCATTGGAGTATCAAAATTCAAAGATTTGGGCATTAGTGGGGAATGATCCTCTGCCGTTTTCTTTTGCCTTTTGAGATCTTCGATTTCTCTGAGGATCCTGTCATTAGTTTCATCCTGCTGCTGCATACGATCCCTCATCTGCAAAATCAAAGTAAATATATCACTAGTACTGGGAACAGAAGAAGTTAGAGCAGAAGATGATGGTTTAGAGGAGATAGAAGCTGGTCTCTTCTCAGCATTTTTCTGAGATCCAGCTGGTGATGGAGGCAAAGGTGGAATGCCAGTAGATGAATTGACTGCCGACATCGCTGTGGATGTATTCTTCAATGATGAAGCCATGTAACTCTTTGAAATGATTTCGAACAGAAAGTTTTCTTATGAATGAAGCACCAATTGCCCCACGGTGGGCGCCAAACTGTTTTGGTCAAAAATCACACAAGGATAATGCAACCAAACTCTAAGTAAACGGGGAATGATGCTTGGTTTGTTGAAAAAGTAAAGGATCACTTTAGTAAGAAATATGCAAGTGACACAAGGATTTATACGAGGAAAAAGCCTTTGATCAATGTATGATCTCCGGCATAAAAAACCTCGGGTGATGGCAACTACCGATCACCAACGTCAATATATCAAAATATGGTTACAACTTCGGATGATAATGAGCTGAGTACAAGGATCACTATCGTAATGTGTGTCTAAGCGTGTGAGAATTGTGTTGTGTATCTTCCGAATGGGGAAGAGTGTTATATATACAAGTGTGAGTGGCCTATTTTAGGTAAACAAACTAATAATCAGCTCATTACCCCTTTAGAAATAAAAGTAAATCTAGCCTAAATTATCGCCCTTAAATCATGCCAAGTTTCCATATCCTTCACAACGTTCATCTCTGATTAAGCATATGCCAAAGTTGTAAAGACGCGTCCCTTGATTGTGATGCTAAGAGCGGATCCTGCTAGACATTCCTGCAAAATGACATTAAGTTCAATGAAAGCAACTGTTATCATGAGGATCCTATGATAGTCCGTGATCCTGATCCTGGAACTCTGCTGAGGATCACTATCTGCCAAAGAAACAAGGATCACTGGTTAGGATCACATGTAAGGATCATGTATTATAAAAATCCAGCCCTAACATGATCCTTAACTGTTTTGATTTTATTCATTATTTTTTGAATAACCCCTACACTTGTGACAACTAATCCTTAAAATTAACTACTTTTGGAAGTTTTCGACTATAGGATATTTGATCCTGGATCATATCCTAAATTTCTTAAAATAATTTACTTAACTTTTCTTACTCAGACAAATTATAAATCAAACAATTGAAAGTTTAAAGGATATACAAGGATACATCACAAGATAAGTCAAAAGTTAAAGTTTTATTCATTCACAAAATATTTAACCCTTTAAAGTTGTCAAAATTGCCAACCCACGTTTCTACCAGCAAAATGTGGCCCGTCCACATGGTTTGGCAAAGGGTGTCCATTGTTCATGCGGTCATAGTAGTGCAGGAATAAAGGTCGGCAGATAACAAGTGGTTCATCCCCAAACAGAGGATCCTCCACCACCTATTATCCTACCTCTTTTCAAAGGATCATGGATCCTTACCCTAAAAAACTATTTGTTCAAAGTACAAACCATCAAACTATCCAAACAAACAACACTAAAAAAATTGGGCTCCGCTAAGTCTCGAAATTTCCATCATCGCCCAATCCCTGCAGCTCAATCCTTCGCTGCACCATCACCACCAGCTCCGCTTGCCTCACCACCCTGGTCCTTGCCAGTGCCTCCATCCTCAAGCATCGGATCTCCTCAGCCTCTTCATCATCCTCCATTCAGCCAGCATATAGCCTTCCAGCCTTCGAATCCCGGTGCTCTTATCAAAAGCAGGATCCTGAAGCTTCATGGCCATTTGCAGCTGGATCTTTGTACATAGTTATCGCGCCAAAGACCCTTGGCATCCTGGTGATCTCGTGCTTCTCATAGTCGAAGCTGATCAGCATCTTGGCAGCATCATTCTTGGTGGCCTGAAGCTCCTTCTGAAGATCGGCTATCTTGAGATCTTCAGCACGGCAACCTGTTGAAGATCAGCAATCTGGCGATCCTGATCCTCAACGTGGCCAACATATGTCTCTATCTCCGCAAATTCTTGCAAGGAAGACAAAGGAATGATGTCAGAAGCCAAGTGATCCTTAAACAAGCAGGATATGTAAGCAGGGATAGTGATCCTTACCTCACTAAAATAGTCCAGGAACTGTTGGAGGATCAAGGGGAAGGCCTTGCAGATCTTCAGCCTCGGAGGTCTTTCTCTTCTTGCCTCCCTTTCTCTGAGGGGTGCTTTAAGGGCCGAAGCAGTTGGGCTAGCAGCAGGAGTCTTCTTTTAGAGGATTTGACGTTAGTAAGATCAGTGATGCCGAACTTCGAGGAAGATTTGGTGGATTTTTCCAGCGCCTTGCACAACCAAAACAAGATAAGTATCTTAATTTATATTTGACTCTCATTATATAATACTCCTTAAATAAGGATACTTACTTGACATTGTGACAGAAGCAGAGGATACTTCCTGAGAATCCTGGTTAATCTGAAAGTTCTTATTTCAGGATCAAGCTTCTTTAAAGGCCAAGAGTCTCTCTTTCGCAGCAGGAGTCACTTAAGATGTGAAACGGAGATAGCTGCACAACAAGAAAACAACAGAACATCAGTGATCCTTATACTAAAGGATAAGTTCTATGGTGATCCTTCCCAGGATCCTCTATTCCTACCATGGTAGCCCACTTCTTGGCAAATCCTTCCCATAGGGATGGTATCTCCTTACAAAAAGAAACCGCCGCTTCCAGTTAGTCTCATTCCTTGGTAGCCTTGAAGATCGGATGCTCCTCCCCAAGGGTCTACGTTTGAACATAACGATGGAAACCAAAGGTGGTCAGATCATGACAGCTCACCTAACTCGGCTCATTACCAAGTCTATCCCCTCTTGCTTGATGATCCTCTCAAGGGTATCAAACCCTCCAGATATCGCATAGCCTGGATATAAGATATGCGGTCAAAGAGAAGAAGGCATTGAAGGCTGGAAAGATACGTTGAACCTATGGCAAACGGGGTCACAGGAAAGGCAACCCATGAATCGGAGGTGTGATCGCTCAGGGCAGAAGGATCATAGGCTTTGAACACAGTATTTGCAGGAAACAGCACCGATCCTGGTCAATCTGAGGATCAGCGAAGATACACGTTCTTTAGCAGAATTTGTAACGATCCCTTGACTCTTGAAGGGGCTTTCCTTCTGAGGA